>NW_027505228.1:0-237894 GCF_021521415.1 Bidens hawaiensis
ATTCCACGTCTATTTCCAATAGAAGTTAGAGGGATTCGCCATCCTAACTTACTATGTTGGACGTAGAGCCCGCATATATACCGTACATACATCTGCTTACACGTACCACATATACAGGAAATATATATAACGTACCAACGTAAACAAGGCAATTTACATCCAAACATACAGACACACTAGGCATCCTTCACATTAATCACCTTCCTTGGCGATACGTGCAATATCCGAAGATCGTTCACATACCGACTAGCATTCATTCATAACCTCAATATAATATCTATCACATAAATTATCTATGGCATACACTTTGATCGATGTCGAAAGGTCAATTAAAAACATTTATAAAATACCTTTACTAGTTAGGGCAAGTAGAATCCACAGGGAATCAGTGGAAAGTGCAAGTGAAACTCAAATTTTATTATAGAAATTATTAAAGTGGATAGACGATGTCGAGCAGTTTAGATGATTAGTTTGTAAACAATGATATGAAAATAACCAAACTCCAGGGTTCGGGTTTCAAAGCAAGTTAGGATATTGATCTTCTTTGGACGGTTTCTTGTTAAAATAAGTAAATCAAAAGACTTAACGATTAGCTGTGTTGATCGTCATAACTAAATCCGAACAATTGACATGGTTTACTGAAAATCTATTTGATGATCGGTTTTACTTGTTGAAACACAAAATTAATAATATGGTTAATGATAAACGGGTCAATGACGAAAGAATTTAATCCTAATTGTTGATGACCACAAATCGATTAACTACAAAAGATTAAGCACAAAAGCAAACACAAAGAATTGATCAACTGAATGATTAATCAAATCAAAGTCCAAAGTTAAAAGTATAGAATATCAAAACCTAGCATACAACTCAACCCTACACCTGGAGATGGTTATAAAGTCTTTAGCCTTGCATCCCGATCTTCAGTCTCTTGATTATGATGTTGGTGAAGGAGTTCATAGACCAATCGAGTGATTAGAGTCTGTGATTGTGGTGTAAAATGGCCTCTAAGAAGTCCCAAAACTGGTGGTGAAATAATCTTTTCGACCTTATGGTTTTATCTCTTTAAGTATGGAAGAAAATAATCAAAAATCCTTTTTCCGTCAGACCCAGCCGTAAGCTATGGCTGGCCACCGTAAGCTACGGCTGGGCTGCCGTAGCCTACGGCCAGCATGGCTTCGTTCTTCTGCTTTATGCCAGCCTCCAGGCCGTAGGCTACGGTCTGGGAGGCGTAGCATACGACTGGCCTTTGTCCAATTCTCTGTTTTCTCGTTCTTTCTGATTCTCAACCGTCCGGTTAAGCTCCCGATCACATCTCTTCGTATATTCTCGATTCTTCCATCCTTAAACACTCCAAATTAGCCCCAAATATTCTCCGTTAAGCCCCACACACCTGTTACCACAAACGCACTCAAAGTACTCGTGTTCGCAATATTTAACTAATTAAAACACACGAAATTAAACGTTTAATACACAATCTTTAACCCACACATCACATCCCCACCCTTTTCATTTGCTTTCCCTCAAGCAAACTCTCATGCAACACGTACACCTTGTGAAAACCTATTACAGATCTCAGATCTAATAGATTATAATAACTATAACGGATCTACTTCATTATGCTATTGATTATATGTCATCGATTACTATTAGTATTAGTTGTATATATATGTGTATGTATAATATTAAGGCTGAATACATTAATGAAGCTTGAGGGAACAAATTGGTAGAGGTTCGATAATATTAACTCAAAACTTAAATTAACAGTGGACACAACCACTATATATAGAAGACGGGTCTAGTTCGTTAACATTCCATAACGAACTAGACACCGACTTAGTTACAATACATATAAACGAAATAACTTAACGAAACACCCCCTGATTCGTTAAACATCCTTAACGAATCAGGAGGGAACATAACTTAAGTCAGTTCGTTAAACATCCTTAATGAACTAGATCTCTTCCTTAACGAACTACCTTAATGTCTTAATAATTATTGCATTAATTAAATGATAAATACAAAGACTCGAGACGTAAAACCGTGTACTAACAGACACCCCCTCGTCTTGAGATCTTTGTCTTTAAATTACTTGAAGCGTCTTGTCTGCCAATCTCTGCAGCTCTGAATACCATGTTCATGACACACCCTAACAACGCGTTGAAATTGCATTGCTAGGTCATAGTCTTCACGACGCTCTATCAATATCTTATTCTTAAATAGCCCGTCATTGTCGGTCTCTGTCAAGTTCACGAGCCACATCGGATCAATGATCTTAATACTAGCGGTTGAAAGATAACCACATATGTTGATTCAACATCTTCACCGGTACACGCTTCATGGTCTTTGGCGGCTTTACTTTAAGAACCAACTTCCTCCAACCTGTCCTTGGATCGATCTCATCGATACGCTTGCGGATTGGAATCTGTGGCTTAAATAATTTAAGTCCATGGTTCACCTCAAATGGCAAGTGTTGGTAAAACCTACCTGCATGGTGATTCCCGCCACGATTAATAAACGGACGATACGCTAGAATACGTACATCCCATCTCGGTAATGAGAGAACATCAGACACCCTTTCATAGTACTGAACGCCCTTCTCCCATTTAATAATACATACTTTTATTTCAGAATCATAAAGCTAAGAAATAATGTCACCTTGAACTTTTGACACGACCTTGAAAGTAGTCTTTTGGTTGGCTTTGGCGCGTGCGATGGCTTCTTGCAATTCTTTATCAACATATCTGTGTGTATTAATAATCTTACGAGCCCTATTGTTTCGACTAGCAAACCAACTCTGAATGTCAGCCAAAGATGGATCGGGGTTTGGATCGAATCTTGTATCAACAACATTCTTGCTCTTTGATACCTTATCCAGATGATCTTCGGCTACTTTAATGTTTTCTTCTGTAAATACCGGATCACCCTGATCAACATTAGTGTGTTGAAATAAATCAGGGTACTCCTCAGCCGTTACATCCTCAATCACCACCTCCTCGTCCTCATAAATAAACGATGTACTCATCTCAACAGTTGGACCATTTAAGATCTCTTCATCATTCAAAACCTCAACGTCCTCCTCAGCTTCTAACACGGTTAATTCGTCATCATTCAGACCAAGCAGAATAGCAATCTGCTCTCGTGTTAGTGACTTTTCAACAAACTGCCCCACAACAATATCATCCGCATTAACCATGCTTCTAATCACCCCCTTTTCATCCACAAAAATAACAGTATCAGCCTTGACCATTTCAATAGGCTTAACAGAAGTCGAATCATGATAAACAATGATCTGTTTTCCCGAATCATCAGTTGCACTAGTACCAACACCAGAAGCCAAGCCGTGAGTTTGTTTAGGCTCACTTCCTCCAGTACCCGAAGCATCTGGATCTTCATCATCTTTTTTAAGCTTCTTTAGTTCATCTTCCTTGCATGTAAGCTGTAAGATAAGATCCTCTTTCTGTTTTATTTTCACCCCCTGAGACTCAACAATATCATGGAGGGCTTTTGTCTCCTTTTGACAGAAAGACACATAACTTAGCAGCTTCTTATGGTTTTCCATCATGCGTTCTTGAGTCATACGATCATCAGACATTTGATTTTCATACAAATGAAGTAGACTCAACACCATACCCATTTGCTGATCATGAGTCATTGCAAGAAACGATGAAGGAACAGGTTGAACAGGACCTTGAGGTCGGTTAAGCCTCAAATAAGAAAAGTCCATAGGTGGTGGAGGCATCATCATCGGTGTAAGAGAAACCACCGACGTAGCAGTTGAAGGCCTTGGTATTGTAGATAAAACTGATTGAGGAATCATACCAATCCTCGGATCCGTCGTAAGTGTGGTCGTCAATGTAAGCTCCGGGGTGCTAGTAGTAAGTGGCACCGCCAGTCGTTGAGGAATAGACGGTCTTGGAGGTTGAACTCTAAATGAAATGGCAGCACTAGCCGACACTAGGCGCTTAAACGATCCTTCTTTCACCAACTCTTTCCCTTTCCTTTTGTAATGAGCAGCTATAGCACCAGCTAAAGCAGCCTCAACCTCAGCAGGTTGTAAAACAGGGACACTACCAGCACCATCAGTACCACCATTATCACCATTACCACTAGCATCATCATCATTATCATCACCCTCGTTCCACCTTCTCCTTCCTCGCGCTCTGAATCCGAATCATCGTGAATCCAGCGATCATTGTCAGGACATACATAATCCGGATTTACCAGATGACCGATCAGTCTTTTGAATCTAGGAGGAGGAGTTTGACGATATGACTTCATCCTTCACATGGTGTCTGCCGTCATGTTATCCAAAGTAAACTTATCATTAACATCATTTGGATCGATCACCAAATTCCCTGATTGCATCGTGAACAAACAGTTGGATGAAACGAGGATACATCAAAAACTTTACGCGTCGTTTCCCAACAATACAATTTTCTTTAAGATGATCGAAGATCATTTCAGAAATATTGTAAGGCTTATTCAATACAAGCGCAACAAATGCCGATTGGAGCATGATGCGGCATTCGTCAAACCCAGCCTTTTATCCACCAAGGCAGTGTATAAGAACATGAAGTAAATACTTGTATTGGGGACACAAGTATTCCTTGTTATACATAGACGCATCGAGATCACCAGAATAAAATAAACGTCCAAATAATCCTTTGAGCAGCTCTTTGTGGTATTCGCTCGGGTCATCATTAGTATCATCGAACCTTAACACTCTTTGAAAGGTCTCAACAGATACCACAACAGGTCTGTTATTAACTTCAGCGGCAATGTGTTTCTCTGTCTCCACATATTGAGCAGTATTCCAGAATTGTCGGACAATACTGAAACGAACATCAGGACTCGCGGTGACAGCATAGTGAATACGAGAATGACGTATGAATGCCAGCATAGCTCCAAAGACGTCCTCATCAGGAAAATTCGTATCGACAAAGGCACATACGTTATGCCGTTTATCATACGGAAGCAAAGGAACATCCTGAGCTTGTTGTTATTGTGGTGCATCAATGGGAGGATTTTGATCTACGTTATCAGCCATTGAACTAAGCAATCACTTAGTGGAAAAGGAAGTGATCGAGCGATGACAACCAGGAGGTGGGCTTGGAAGCAGCCATCCTTTGAAAAAAGCGTAATAGCTCACTGGTCTAGCTCCATGGCACCGAAAATGTATCAGGGCTCAAGTGATTCACCGAAGCGACGAGACCTTGAAAGCAGCTTTTTTCAAGTGTCAGTAGCGGAACGTTCTGTCAATCGGGGAAGGTTTTTGGTGACAAGACCTGGAGATATCAGAAGTGAGAATGCTGACATGAGTAACGATAAATCCTGTGAAAAACACGATCGCCTGCCACCGGGGATTAGTGATAATCATAAATAATAAAGATCATAAAATTAAAATTAATATATAATTAAAAGTTTAAAAATTAATCAATTTATAGAACTTTTATTTTAAATAATATAATAAGTATGTCATTCGTTCACAAACCTGATTCGTTATAACAAATGGTAATTCGTTATAACAAAATAACTACTTTGCTATCAAGTGAATGGTTAACGAATTAGGACTAACGAATCACTAACTTAAGTTAACGAATTAAAAGTTAATTCATTATAAATAACGAATGCAGAGCTGATTCGTTATAAATACAACTCGTTATCCTGATTCGTGTGATTTGCGTAACGAATTGGACACGAATAAGTTCCAATACGTTAAACATAACGAATGGCTATATTAGCTTAACCTTTGACTTAAATGGTCAAGGTCAAAATTACCAAGAACACTGAAGTCAAAAACGCAATATTTATATCAATTACCCTATAATCATCGATGAATATCCGAATAAGTTGATCACAAGGATCTCGGAAACTCATTGCGATTAGAATGGTATCGTTTTGGTGCTTCAAAACATGGTACAAAGAGGTTAAGTTAAGGTTTTCAAAAACCTCTAAAACCCGACCATAATATCAAGCAAATAACCCATCAAACCATCATAAAATTTGACGATAAGCATTACGGTTTGATCGTTTATACCTTAGTAACACAAATATATAATCAAAACACTGAAAATAGATGATTGGATTTTCTGGAAAAAATTTGCGAGAGTAACAGTATGTAAGGGAAGATGAAAGGTGAATAGTGATACGAACCACCTTAACAATTCCCTATATAGTATGACATTACACATTTTCCAATGTAACGAATCATCTGATTCGTTTGAATTTTGAACTAACGAATCAGGCGATTCGTTATCTTAAGTTAAACACATGGCATTAACGAGTTAGAGCCAATTCGTTAAGACATAGGCTTAACGAATTAGCCTTAGTTCGTGTAAATATGCTTAACGAATTAACAGTCATTCGTTGCAGAGTGGCGGAAGGGAATTAGGTTAACGAATTAATATGCAATTCGTTAGAATGACCTAATTCGTTATTCATATATTAACAAAATACCTTATTTAATTAAATGAATTAAATCAATCAATTAAATATTAATTTAAATAATAAAACCAATTAATTTAAAATGAAATCACCAAAAAACCCATATCTCGATGATCGAATACCTTAACGTGTTTTTCTCTTAACAATACTTAACTTAAATAAAGAATAAATAATATGTAAAATAAAAATGAAAATATTTTTGGAATTTTGAATTCTATGTAAAATGAAATATTTACCAGAAAAATTATCCGAAAATTAAAATGTAAAAACAGGAAAATATTTTTGTGTTTTTGTATGATTTTTCAAAAGCAGTACATATTTTTGTATATTTGGCGAGTTTGAGCAGAGAATCATATTGACCAAATTGCCATTCCATCACATTTTTATATTTCAGCGATATTGTGACTGGCGTTAAGTCGGTCATTGGTATTGTTGTACACTTATATCTTATAACAAACTTTCAAGAGTTTTTGTGATATGATTAATGATTCAATTAAAGCACAGAATATCAGAAACTATCAGCCTCTAATCTGTAATACCAATTCAATACTATACCAAATCGCACAAATCAACTACCAAATTACTCGGAATCATTACGCGAATCCAAATCAAGCAATTCCATAACCAATTAACACTAAACACGAATCCAATTGACCAAAAACGATCCCCTGTTTTCGGCCACAAACATATCCAAGCACAAACCACACAAATTCAATCAAATTTCCAATTCCTACTAACCACAACCTTCCAATACCTTAACACACACAGATCCAGTCCAAATCAATCCATATCCCAATCAATTCACACTAAATCTGGTCAAAATCAAACCGAAACCAAACTTATACCAAACTAAAACTTAAACAGTCCTTAAAAACGAATTAATTACCAAATCAAGAGCAATCGAGCAACCGAATGCTCTGATACCACTTGTGAAAACCTATTACAGATCTCAGATCTAATAGATTATAAAAACTATAACAGATTTAGTTCATTATGCTATTGATTATATGTCATCGATTACTATTAGTATTAGTTGTATATATATATATATGTGTGTGTGTGTGTGTATAATATTAAGGTTGAATACGTTAAAGAAGCTTGAGGGAACAAATTGGCAGAGGTTCAATAATATTAACTCAAAACTTAAATTAACAGTGGACACAACCAATAGATATAGAAGACGGGTCTAGTTCGTTAACATTCCATAATGAACTAGACACCGACTTCGTTACAATACATATAAACGAAATGACTTAACGAAAACCCCCCTGATTTGTTAAACATCCTTAACGAATCAGGAGGGAACATAACTTATGTCTAGTTCGTTAAACATCCTTAACGAACTAGATCTCTTCCTTAACGAACTACCTTAATGTCTTAATAATTTTTGCATTAATTAAATGTTAAATACAAAACGATAAATACAAAGACTCGAGATGCAAAACCATGTACTAACACACCTCGATCGATGGTTCATTAATTATCAATATTAATACTAGTGAGGTATAAGGTCATACCCAATTCCCAAGAACTAACATTGTCAAGGTTGATAATCCACCAAACAATTTAATAATACGTTTTAAAACTATGAAACTTCCCAAACGAGTGTACTTTGTTTCCGGTTAAGGCACACATGTTCATACCCCTCATAATATAACATCTCTCCACTCAGTTTAATATCTGAACTAGCAAAAAATGTGCTAGTATCTCTCTGCCCTCAATACCAAGTATGAACCAATGTAATAAGCTTTGAAACAAGTCGTATCTCTACCCATTACTCACCAGTTTCATAGAGAATAGAGCTAAGGGTTTTGTTGTGGCTTAGGTTAAGGTGTGGAAGTGGATTTATTTAGTGACTAATGTGGATTAAATCCAATTTATTAACAAACAAACAAACACTCACTAATACTTACAAACAGTACTGACTCAAATATTGACTCTTTTTAAGCTTTTCTTTCATTTTTTTAACTGATAATAATCACATATGTAACCAACTGACATTACAGAAACAAAGTTGGACCTGAGACATACATACATTGTATATTATGCTCGGAAAATAACTCAATTACAACTCTTATTATACCGGGTTTCCTCCACATGGTTAAAATAAAATGTCAAGGTTAACATGGCTTGTAATGTGGGTTAAAAAGAACCAAGAAAAATGGGAAAGGCAACAATTGGCTCCTAAGGGATACTGCAGGGTATGGAGTTTTTTTAGGCCAATATAATGTGGGTTTTCTAAAGTCCTATTTCTCCAAACAGGTGGTGGTATTAAGATCTTGAAATGCATGAGACAACCAAGTTTTCTAGATATCATGGGCATATTGGTTACTCTCTATAATGGCACCCATATGACATGCTTATATACTATATATTATATGTGTATTATATATAAATCAAATCTCACACACATACTAGTGGAATTAGGCCGCCGAAATGAAACATGTGTCCTATTTCTCCATATAATGTGGGTTATCTAAAGTCATGTTTCTCTATACAGGTGGTGGTATTAAGATCTCGAAATGCATGAGATAACCAAGTTCTAGATATCATGGGCATACTGGTTACTCTTTATAATGGCACTCCCCGACAACGGCGTCATTTTGATCGATGTCGAAAGGTCAATTAAAAACACTTATAAAATACATTTACTAGCTGGGGAAAATAAGGTGTCGAATCCACAAGGAATCAGTGGAAAGTGTAAGTGAAACTCAAACTTTATTATAAAAGTAATTAAAATGGATAGACGATATCAAACGGCTTTGATGAGTAGTTTGTAAACAATGATATGAAAATAACCAAACTCTAGGGTTCGGGTTTCGAAGAAAGTTAGGAAATTGATAAACTTCTTTGGACGGTTTCTTGTTAAAATAAGTAAATCAAAAGACTTAACGATTGGCCCAGAACTGAATCCGAACAATTGACACGGATTAATGAAAATCTAGTTGATGATTGGTTTTACATGTTGAAACACAAAATCAATAATATGGTTAATGATAAGCGGATCAATGACGAAAGGACTTAATCCTAATTGTTGATGACCACAAATCGATTAACTGACAAAAGATTAAGTAATCAATTACTAAAAACCATTTAAGCACAAAAGCAAACACAAAGAATTGATCAACTGAATGATTAATCAAATCAAAATTCAATGTTAAATGTATAGAATATCATAACCTAGCATACAACTCAACCCTACACCCGAAGATGGTTATGAAGTCTTTAGCCTTGCATCTTGATCTTCAATCTCTTGATTATGATGTTGGAGAAGGAGTTCATAGATCAATCGAGTGATTAGAGTCTGTGATGGTGGTGTAAAATGGCCTCTAAGAAGTCCCAAAACTGGTAGTGAAAGAATGAATTCGACCTTAGGGTTTTATCTCTTTAAATATGGAAGAAAATAATCAAAAACTCTTTTTCCGTCAGACCCAGCCGTAAGCTACGGCTTCGTCTTTCTACTTTACTCCAGCCTCCAGGACGTAGAGCCTACGGCTGGCCTTTGTCCAATTCTCCGTTTTCTCGTTCTTTCTTATTCTCAATCGTCCGGTTAAGCTCCCGATCACCTCTTTTCGCATAATCTCAATTCTTCCATCCTTAAACACTTCAAATTAGCCCCAAATAAGCTCTGTTAAGCTATGCACACTTGTAACCACAAACGCACTCAGAGTACTCGTGTTCGCAATATTTAACTAATTAAAACACACAAAATTAAACCTTTAATACACAAAATCTTAACCCACACATCACACTACCCACTTAAGGTAATTTAATTAACATTTCACATTGAGTATACACATATCCCTGAAAACCTAACAAGGAAATGAGGCTAGAAACTCACCCGCGTCCTGATTCTGATGACGGTTATGTCCTTCCTTTGCAATGTACGACTGACTGTATAATAAGACACATTAATCAATTACTACTTCTAGAGTTCGTCTGTGTCCTTGGCCCTTCTTTCTAGGTCTCTCTCTTATTTTAAACATTACTTTTCGTTATTAATTAGTTTCTGGTTCTTAGCGTATATACCGTATAAGTCCATATCCTTTGCTCACATACGTATGTGTCATACATACATGTCATACATACATGTCATACATACACATTCGGTATATGTACATAAAAGTTATTCATACATGTACGCTCTATATATATACGACATGCATACATACACGGCATGCATACATACACGGCATACATACATACATACACGTTGTACATACATATACGATTGATGTGTTGTAAAACACACTTATTTTCTGCACCATTTATCATTGTTTTAGTCTCTTTTATGTCTAATATTTAATGTTTCTTAACTTGTTTGGACATGATCTTACGAAGTTATATATCTTTCGTAGGTTGCGGGTTTTAAAGAGAAAAAGAACCGGGCTTCTCAAAACTTAAAGGGCCTTGATGATTAATTTTTGAAGAACCAAGTAAAAGCCCGACCCAAGCCCATTTATGTGAAGCCTTGCATATGTTATATATTATAATAACATCAAAAATAAAACCATAGAACCTAAAAACTTCTTGCGTAAAGCACCATCAAAAAAGGAGATAAAATAAAATCCAAGCAAGCACCTCCTTGAATAATCCCGATCGCCAGCTTGCAATCACAAAGAAAATAATATCTCTTGGGTTTTGTTTGGTCAAGCGTGGCTGCCATAAAGTAGCAATCAAGAAGAGAAAATAATAAACAACTCTTGCACTAAACACACACTTATTTTCCGCACCATTTATCATTGTTTTAGTCGCTTTTATGTGTGATATTTAATGTTTCTTAACTTGTTTGGACATGATCTTACAAGTGAAAAATTCGTATTTTGCAATTCTTGAGACAAGGGAAGAAGAAGTAAGCTAAGGACGACTCGGGACAACAGCTAGGGAGTGTTCTTCATCATAAAACTCAGCCTACACGATAGTATAACATTCATAATCTTTGTGCTCTTGTTTACATTCATACCTAGTTTGATTTTGATTTTAAGGTTAATTGTTTTGCAATTGAATTAAGGATTAAGTTGTGGTTTGTTATCATTGATTGTTGAATGATTTGGATTATGTTTTTGATGATTAATATGATGTTTTTATTAAGTAATTGCTGCAGTCCAAAAGTTATGAGTAGCTAAACTTCGTTGTTCTACCTAGGTTAGATAATTTTTGTTAGGTTTTAATGAGTTAAATGAATTGTTTGATCAATATGACTTGAATTTCTATTGAAAGCTTGGTTTAATGATGAATTAGGTTGTGTTTAGTGGCTGTGATATTATTGGTTTTATATTATAATCTCTTGCTTCGATTAATTGAATTGGTTTTGATTGATAGTCACATGTTGAAGTCTTTACTTTGTGTTTAGAGTTTGTTTGCGGTAGGTACAACCGTAGGGTTTTGTTGAGATTGTTAATTGATATAAGTCAGCGGGGTAAACACCTTCTTTGAGACCGAGAGGTGATAGGAAGTAAAGTCGTCTCATAGTTTTTGCTTGTTAGGATTAGGATTGCGCGAAAGCGGGTTCGGTTCTTGTCGGGTTTGGGTTTGTGAGCGATTAGTTGGTCTAGTTTATGTTAAAACAAATTGTTCCTCTATCCTTGGTTGCATAGTATTCGTTTCCATTAGGTTCGTGTGTCAGTGAGTACGAGAGGAGAGTCGGCATTAGAACTCTTTAGCATTCGTTTCCCGGTTTGTTCTTAAAATCAATTAAGTGTAAGTTAGGGTTTGTTAGTGAGACCGAGAGGTGATCTAGCTTTATTGAGCGAGCCTTAGTTGTATCATCTTTAGATACCGGTTTCGTGAGATCATTCAATCCAATAACTTGTTAGACCGTCAATTTGATTCTTACCTAGGTAGACGTTTTCTCCATTGTCAGTCATAGTGTGACACTCGTCAATTTCAGGTTAACTCCGTTAACCCAAACTCAGTTAATTCAAACTCAAGTTCACATGAATTATGTCATTCCAGTTAAGGCATTCCTCATTGCATTTAATTAGTGTTTAAATTAAATGTGTCAATTATTACACAAATAGTCATTTGGAGTTTTACCGAACCGAACACGAGTCGACTCAAAATGTTGGTGAACAACAATAACTAATATGAACACGTACTTGGTATAATACGTATTATGATGTAATAACATATGTTTATATGTGACTACGTTCTTGCATGTGTAGCATTATATCATGGATGAAATAAACTAGATTGTGCTAGAATTAGATTAACTAGAAGGTTAGGGGATGAATTGTAACATGATTAAATATTTAAACAACATATTATCCAAACCTTAATCCCCCACCCCTTCCATGGCTGCCCACCCTCTCCCTTCACCATTCACGGCCGCAAACACACACACACAAGTTATTTTCAAGCTTGTTTGAAGGATCCAAATTCTAACTAGGTAATTAACACCATCTCTAGCCTTCCTATTGATTTAGTTGCATCATTAAACATGTTAATTAAAAACCCTAAATCTTAAAATTGATGAATAATGATGAGTTAGGGTTTATTTATGCATTTGTTGATAAACACAAGTAAATTGATTACTAGCTATGTTGAAATTGATTGCCAATTGCATGTTTGTTTGAAATTGAACCTTTATGTAAACCCTAGATGTGTATGAAAAGTGAAATTGAGATGCATGGTGTATGGATTATGGGTCTAAAGGATTGTATGTATGATTAATTGTTCATAGGTTGTTACTTTGTTGGAGTTTGGTGAAAGCTGATGCTTGACAGAATCATAGATGCGTGTTAATACGGCGGTAACTTGATTTTAATGATACTTTTTGAAATTTTATCGATTCTATGATATAGTAGATCGAGTCTAGTTTCTATGGAATCTAAATTCGTAATTTTTGGACGTATGGAGGTAACCTTTTACAAATTTATAAATTAGTTGCGCAGTCCTTTTTCGGGAAGCCTGTTTACATACTGATTTGTTGATAGCATATCTCACAAACGAAAAGACCAAATGGGTTGATTCCACTTCTGGAAGTTAATAAATTCTATTTCAAATCTAACCCAATTGGTATTGCATTAATTGGATTAGCCATGTAATGGGACTAGTCGAGAACTGTTTGTTGCGCATGATAATGACTGATGTGTACCTACTGTGTTGATTTAATTCTTGTGATAAAACCGTACATACTAATAATATAATAAAACTATTTCCCAAAACCTAACTCACGTGTGCTTCTGTGGTAAAACTTTGGTGATTTATCTGCATGTTATGAATAGTGAAATAGAGTAATCTTGGCGTGCTAAATTCTGTCTCGGAAACTTAGCTGCTGAATTCTTGTTGGAATGTGAAAAGTTGATTGTTTGATCGATGTTTGAGTTGTGTTTGACATATATGCCCTTGTAATTGATGATGTACTAAAAATATACCGTAGTGACATTAAATGACATACTTGATCACACTCGTAACTTATCACCAACGTGTTGTTGAGTCGCACTCATTTCACAAATGTAACACGAACACACCTCATGCATAACTATTATGTGTCGAGTCTAGAGACTCACTCATAGTTCAAAACACTTATAAATCTCATTTTTGTTTTATAGAACTAGCGAGGATTTACTTTACGCACGCTTTTTCTCGGACTTCAGTAACTTCGCAAACAGTGAGTTTCACGTCCCCTCTTACCCTTTTTATGTTTTTTAGGGGGAGATAACATACTCCAAACACTATAGATTTTGTTTATTATGTATATATCACTTGTAAGAATAAGTGGAAACAAACCAACTAAGTCCTTAGAAACAATCGAACCGATTAATATTGGATAATAGCGGGTCAGTGTTGAGTAGTACTACTGGGTTTGAAAAACCCCACCCGAATCTTAACTCTACTGTAGGTCGAGTGGGTGTAATTTGGGTTAACAAATTACCATGGTCGTGGTTGACATGGTGGCAAGGCAAACGTATAATCAGTCAGCTTCGGTGCGAACACTTAGTAATACATGCTTGATAGGTTAGCTACCTATTGATATATATTTGAATAACTAAATCTGGTAACGCTAAAACGCAATGATTATTTTACTTAAACCTGTGAACTCACGAACCTTGTGTTGACACTTTTAGTATGTTTATCTCAGGTAGCCGAGGCGGGCGCGCGGTTTAGGAAATTCATGCAAAATTCTCATATGTTTTAGATTGCCTTTAACTTTATCATATCAACTGTTTCTTTAAGTCGTCCTGTGTTGACGCAACAATTTACATTACTGTTTACTCTTCCGCATTTATATCAGATTTGTATGTTTTGTTTTTTTTTTAAACTTTAATAATGATGTTTGATATAAATAATGACTACGATCCTGTCAGTTCACACTCTCTAACGGTAAAATTCCGTTAGTGGATTTTGAGGGTGTGACAGATTGGTATCAGAGCCATTGGTTATAACGAACTAGAATTGCATTCATACTAGACTATAACCGCAACGACCCATTAGTTATGATCTTACTCAATATATATATTTATATATATATATTAAACTATTCATTTTCTTTATTTCTTTTCCTCAATCACTCATACACACGTAAACCATACACGACCTATTCTGTAGGGATGTCAACACCATCATCATCATCCAACCCGGTGTCCCACGCCCCAGGAAAGGAACCAAAAATTTACAAACCATCACCACCTCGAGCAGGCCCAGCACTATCAACCCCCACACCAAAGAGGCATTGCCCACCTAGAGTCGCACACGAGAGAAACGGTAACTGGAGTTGGTATCCAAGTTTGACTGAGCAGTATGTTTACCATGAGGAAGTTCCACACTACCCATACCTGGCTATCCAATGTCCTTCCACACACTACCACCCCTAACCCTTCCGATGGAGCGCGTTTTCGCAGCTTTCGTCTCTTGCATGGATCGTGAAGTTAACATCATGCACTCAACGAGGGCGAAGGTTACTGGGTTGCTAGGGGATGTAGCGGAGGCAAGGAAGAGAATTTCATACCTGACTGACGCAATGAAGGAAACTCAAGATGCTCATGTCCATCTAATGAGGCTAGTACTCAAGATGCAATCAAAAATCTTAGACTTGAAGGAAGAAGTTAAAGACACAAGAGGCAATGCCGTGGTAGCTCTCGCTCGTTGCGTAACACTAGAGGCAAAAATTGCTCCGAACGCAGAAGAACCGGAGGAGGGTCCTGAAAAGATCCTGAGGAAGACCCAGAGGAAGAGCCGGCTGAGGAGGATGCACACTCGGACGTGTCCTCAGACGACGACATCACAGGATGATAACACCTAGATGGAGGGGTTGTCTCCATCCAACTTATATTTCCTATGATTTTAAGGATTTATTTTAAATACTTTGTAGCGAATACAATGGTTTTAATCAAGAGTGTTTTATTTGGATTATTATATGGTTGTGTTGTGATGTGTGGACATTTTTTTAGTGCCCCAGATTCAGGGTATGGTGACGTCCTCCAAACCGAACACCATACAGCAGGCGATTCGAATAGCCCACAAGCTGACGGATCAATCAGTGGCCCAAGGTGCATTACCCCTAGAGGTTCCACCTCTAAACCCTTGACAACTCGGGTAACGTCAACAATAACAACTTTGGGAATGGAAAAAGGAAGTTTGACAATATGAGATCCTCATCATCGAACCCTCCACAACAACAACACCACCGTAAACCCGAACCCACCCGGAACTTCAATAATCAGGGTTTCAACAACAACAGCGGTGGCAGACAGGGTTCGAGTAGCTATGCTGGAAAGTACCCAAAGTGCAACAAGTGTAACTTTCCACCATTCTGGCCCATGCGATCGAATCAAGTGTCAGCGATGCGGTAAAATTGTGTCATCAAGCCAAGACTGTAGACGGGAAATCACGGCTAAGAGCGCTTCTAAACAGTCTGTAACTATGAAAGGGTGCTTTGAGTGTGGCAAGTAGGGTCATTTCAGGAAGGACTGTCCTAAACTGAAACAAAATGAGGGTAATGGAGGCAACAACAATAACGGAGGTCGTAACTAGAGGTAGAGCCTTCGTCATTGGATCGGGCCAGGCTCGCAACGATCCAAACGTGGTTACAGGTAAGTTTCCCGTAAACGACCGTTTTTGCTTCTATTTTGTTTGACACCGGAGTTGATAGGAGTTTTGTGTTGAAATCGTTTACTAAACTGTTAGACTTAACCCCAACACCGTTAGATGCTAAGTTTCCTATTGAATTAGCTGACGGTAAGTCTATAGAAACAACACACGTACTAGCGAGATGTAAGTTGAAACTGTCGGGTCATACTTTCGATATCGACCTCATACCCTTAACACTTGGTAGTTTCGACGCTGATGTCGGCATGGACTGGCTATCCGAGAATAGAGCCGAGGTATTATGCAACGACAAAATAGTTCGTATCACTACTCCTTCCGGCAAAACCCTCTCCATACAGGAGAGAAAAAATGGCATGACTACTAGCATCATCACACTCATGAAGGCACGTAAATATTTGCCAAAGGGTCATCCGACGATTTTAGCTCATGTTATTGATGGTCGGATAACATCAATAAGCGAATCATCTCATCAGATAAGCGAATCCTTCGTGATGTCGATGTCAGGCTAAAACCATTTTATTCACTTTAGGCTAGGGTTTTGTGTAAACTAACTTTGATCAGATTCTATGTTTTGAATGAGTATGAACTTGATTGATTGTTTTTAATCTTGTTTTACATTACGAATTGATTGTTTAAACAGTTTATGATTTTGGTTGTCAAACTTTGCATCACTTTTCTTGTTGTGTTCATCACATGTAGGGTTAGCTCTTATGTCACCGAACCAATAATCGTTAGTCATTGCTTATAACTGATTTTCATATTTTAAACTGGTAATTGGGTAAACCGGAGTTCAGTTGTGTCAACAATTCGGTTAGGGTATTGTTTGTCCTCACAACCCAACTGTTAGGTTTAGTAATTACTGCGCAATTAATCTTAAAGAATCTGTGATTAGTCGGTTATCACTTTACCTGAACCTGAAGTGAATCTTTCTCATATAATTGTTTACAAACTTTTACAAGTAATCGTGTGTTCTTATAATCATCTTTACAAACTGCTTGACATCGGACTATCCACCTAGAATAATAATTAATAATAATGAACTTTACTTGCACTTTCCACTGATTCCCTGTGGAGACGACCTTACTTACCCGTACTAGTTATAGGTATTTAAGCTTCATAAATACTTGTTTTTGATTAGAGCACGATATCTACATCAAAATGGCGCCGCGCTATGGTCTACCTGAAAAAAATATAATATGGGCTGCACGTGGGGCTTACCACTGAGTTTATTATCTCCTTTATCATCTTCTCCATTCATTCCACCAAAACACCATCCATCACAAACGTCGTACACCACCACACCCCACCGCCACATTACACCTCACTGTTGTATTTTTGTGTTGTATTTGAACTTTGTGGGTGTAGTTCACTATAAACCCTCACGAGACCTCACTCATCCACCCGGGCTACCGGGGGGTTTAAAGGGCTTGTTGCATACGCTAAATGCAATCGTGATTCCTACGAAAGTGAGTTAGGTTTTTTTTAACAATTTTACTTGTTTAACAAATTTAATTATGAAATTTATATAACTTGGCTTGGTAATTAAAATTAACGGTTTTGCAAATGGTTTTAAAATACCTATCCTAATGTTTGTGAGAAGCGTGCTTCTACACGTGCGAGACTTTGCAGATACTGTTGAGTGAATTGAGGAACCAGGTTTGCTGAGCGCAACCAAGAGTATACTTGAGTGGCTTATTTGCTGAGCGCAACCAAGAGTATACAACCACCTGTATGGAGAAATAGGACTGTAGAAACCCACATATAATGACCTTTACATGAAAAAAAAAAAAAATAAATAAATAAATACTTCCAACCCTACATTATCCCCTAGGAGACAAGTTTGTGCCTTTTCCCTTTCGTTTGTTTAACCCACATTACAAACCGTGTTTGCCTTGGCCTTTATTATTTTTAACCATGTGGATGAAATTCGGTATGTCAAGAGTTGTATATAAGTTGTTTGTCGATCATACTACACAATGTACGTATGTCTCGATTCAGTTGTTTGTATATATTGATGTTAGTATTTGCAAATAATAAAAAAGAAAAAAAAAAGAAAGAAAGAAAAAAAGTTGGAAAATCAAAGAAAAACTCAAAAAGAGTCGATGTTTGAGTTAGTGTCGTTTGTAAATAATAGTGAGTGAGTTGTTTGTTTGTTTGAATAAATTGGGTCTCATCCACCATAAGCTACTAAATAATTCCGCTTCCACACCCTAACCTAAGCCACAACAAAACCCTTAGTTCTATTCTCTATACAACCGGTGGGTAATGGGCGGAGATATGACTTGCTTCCAAGCTTATTACATTGTGTTCATACTTGGTATAGAGGGCAGAGAGATACTAGCACATTTTTTGCTGGTCCAGATATTAAACCGAGAGGAGAGATATTATATTATGAGGGGTATGACCATGTGTGCCTTAACCGGAAACAAAGTACATTTGTTTGGGCGGTTCCATAGTTTTAAATTGTAACATTAAATTATTTGGTGGGTTATCAACCTTGACAGTGTCAGTTCTTGGGAATTGGGTATGACCTTATACCTCACTAGTATTAATCGTGGTAATTTATGAATCATCGATCGAGGTGTATGTGTTGCATGAGAGTTTGCTTGAGGGCAAGCAAAAGATAAATGTGGGGATGTGATGGTCGGGCAAAAGTCGTGTATATTATTATATTATTTGTTTACCTTTAGTTTAAATATTATATGAATTTTGGTACTTCAAGCGTGTTTATGTGTTTCAGGATACTTGACGTTAAGGACGCTTATCTAGATGAATTACGGGCTTGGATCGAAGATGTAGAAAACTCATAATGATTGGAAAGCTTTCTGATGCAAAATAAATGAAGAAAATGAAGAAAATTTTGTCGGACACCCTTAGCGCGGCGCTAAGGGAGTTTAGAGATACTATAAAGACTCACATCAGGAAAGCAGACTTTAGAGACGCGCTAAAGTCTCACACCATGGACTTTAGCACCGCGCTAAAGTCCTTCAGACGGGAAATTAAAACCTAACTCTATTATATTGAGTTTACAGCCCCCATTCGAGATATCTTTCATTCCTTCAACCAAGTACAAGCCCTAGGACGATTTTCCACCATCCCGAAGCCTCCGGTTCGTCCGTTCATTGCATGCTTTAATCCTCTCATCAGATAAGCGAATCCTTCGTGATGCCGATGTCAGGCTAAAACCATTTTATTCACTTTAGGCTAGGGTTTTGTGTAAACTAACTTTGATCAGATTCTATGTTTTGAATGAGTATGAACTTGATTGATTGTTTTTAATCTTGTTTTACATTACGAATTGTTTGTTTAAACAGTTTATGATTTTGATTGTCAAACTTTGCATCACTTTTCTGGTTCTGTTCATCACATGTAGGGTTAGCTCTTATGTCACTTAACCAATAATTGTTAGTCATTGCTTATAACTGATTTTCATATTTTAAACTGGTAATTGGGTAAACCGGAGTTCAGTTGTGTCAACAATTCGGTTAGGGTTTCGTTTGTCCACACAACCCAACCGTTAGATTTAGTAATTAGTGAGCAATTAATCTCAAAGAATCTGTGATTAGTCGGTTATCACTTTACCTGAACCTGAAGTGAATCTTTCTCTCATAATTGTTTACAGCTTTAAAAGTAATCGTGTGTTATAATAATCATCTTTATAAACCGCTTTACATCGTCTGTCCACGTTAGTTAATTAATTAGTAATCATGAACTTTACTTGCACTTTTCACTGATTACCTGTGGAGACGACCTTACTTACCCATACTAGTTTTTGATTAGGTATTTAAGCTTCATAAATACTTGTTTTTGATTAGAGCATGACATCTACTTCAGTTATTGGAAAACTCGCGGAGGAGAAGCGTATCGAAGACATACCGATTGTGCGAGATTTTACGAAAGTCTTCCCGGAAGATTTTCCAGGACTCCCACCCATTCGACAAGTCGAGTTCCAAATCGACTTAACCCCCGGTGCTGCACCCATAGCACGAGCCCCATACCGGCTCGCACCGGCGGAGCTTCAGGAATTGTCCACTCAATTACAAGACTTATTGGATAAAGGTTTCATCCGACCCAGCTCATCACCATGGGGAGCCCCTGTCCTATTTGTTCGAAAGAAAGACGGGACTTTCATCATGTGCATCGACTATCGGGAGCTGAACAAGGTGAAGTCAAGAACCGTTATCCTTTACCCCGATATGATGATCTATTCGACCAACTTTAGGGATCGAGTTACTACTCGAAGATCGATCTGAGATCTGGATACCACCAATTAAGGGTGTGCGAAGAAGACATTTCAAAGACAACATTCAGAACTCGGTACGGTCACTATGAGTTTTTTGTTATGACCTTCGACTTAACCAATGCACCGATCGTATCTCGATAAATTTGTTATTGTTTTTATTGACGATATTCTCATCTACTCCAAGAACAAAACCGACCATGAAGAACACCTAAGGTTAATCCTGGAATTACTAAAGAGGGAACAATTGTACGCTAAGCTCTCTAAATGCGAATTTTGACTTCGAGAGGTTCACTTCTTATGACCCATGATCAATGAGAGTGGTATCCATATTGATCCAGGCAAGGTAGAGGCCATCGAAAACTGGGAAGCACCTAAGACTCCGACTGAGGTACGTCAATTCCTAGGACTGGATGGCTACTACCAACGTTTCATCGAGGGATTTTCAAAAATTGCTCAACCCCTCACCGCACTGACGCACAAGGGTACGAAATACAATTGGGGTGACGCGCAGGAGTCTGCTTTTTAACTTTTGAAAACAAATCTCTGTAGCGCGCCTATTCTAGCCCTACCCGAGGGAACAGAAAACTTTGCAGTACATTGTGACGCAACGATACAGGGTTTCGACTGCGTGCTAATGCAACTTGAGAAAGTTATAGCATATGCCTCTCGACAACTATGGGTGCACGAGAAGAACTATACGAACATGACTTGGAACTCGGAGCTGTAGTTTTTGCCCTAAGATATGGATACATTACTTGTAGGGTAACAAGTTTACCATTTATACCGACCACAAGAGTCTCCAACATATCTACGATCAAAAGGAGTTGAACATGCGACAACGTCGTTGGGTCGAGCTACTTAAGGATTTTGATTGTGCCATAAAATACCATCCGGGCAAGGCCAATGTAGTGGCCGACGCTTTCAGCAGAAAGGAAACCCTTAAGCCTAGACGAGTTCGAGCATTACAACTCACAATTCATGCCAACTTACTTGATCAGATTCGTGATGCTCAACTCGAAGCTTTGAAAGACGAAAACCTCCCATCAGAATTCATGTGGGGCATCGATAAGCAACTTGAAACCAAATCGGACGTGGTCCGATATTTCGAAAACATGATTTGGATCTCTCGTTACGGAGAACCCCGTTAAACTTCGCACTTTTGAAAGTCACTACATAGCGCACTAGGCACCCGCCTAGATATGATCACAACATACCATCATCAGACGGATGGGCAAAGTGAACGCAACATTCAAACTTTGGAAGACATGTTGCGTGCATGCGTATTGGATTTCGGAAAGAGTTGGGAACCCCACTTGCCCTGGTAGAGTTCTCGTATAATAACCGCTACCACGCTAGTATTAAAGCAGCACCGTTTGAAGCGTTGTACGGATGAAGGTGTCGATCGCCTCTTTGCTGGGAAGAAGTGGGTAATAGCCAAATCACTGGCACAGAATTAGTACTGGAAACTTCAGAAAAGATTGTCCAAATTCGAAATCGCATGGCAGCAGCACGTGATCGCCAAAAGAGCTACGCCGACAAGCGCCGGAAACCTCTAGAATTCCAAGTGGATGACAAGGTTTTACTGAAAGTCTCACCTTGGAAGGGTGTAGTTCGTTTTGGGAAGCGAAACAAACTCAATCCACGATACGTTGGCCCTTTTCGAATAGCCGAACGTATTAGCCCGGTAGCGTACCGATTGGATTTACCAGCAGAGCTCCGTGGTATATATAATGTCTTTCATGTATCCGACTTGAAGAAATGTCTTTCTGATGAAACACTAGCAGTTCCTTTGGGCGAATTGCAAGTTGATGAACAATTACGCTTTGTCGAAGAACCAGTCGAAATCATGGATTGGGAAACCAAAACACTCAAACACAGCAAGATTCCCATCGTTAAAGTTCGTTGGAACTCGAGACGTGGACCAGAGTTCACGTGGGAACGCGAGGACTAAATGATGAAAAAGTATCGCCACCTTTTCAAAGGGTTAACCAAGAACCAAAAACCACGAAAGCTGACAAACCATTAGAAAACACCGGAGGTATGAATTGAATTTCGGGACGAAATTTCTTTCGACAGGGGGATGATGTGACAAACTGAAAAATTTTTGCCTTTTTCAGGCAGCCATCGCGACATGACACAAATTTTAGGGAGAAAATTCTTTCAACAAGGGAATGATGTGACACTCGTCAACTTCAGGTTAACTCCGTTAACCCGGACTCCGTTAATTCAAACTCAAGTTCACATGAACTATGTCATTCCAGTTAACGCATTCCTCATTGCATTTAATTAGGGTTTAAATTAAATGTGTCAATTATTACACAAATAGTCATTTGGAGTTTTACCAAACCGCACACGAGTTAACTCAAACCGTTGTTGAACAAACAATAATTGAACAAGTACTTGGTATAATACGTATTATGTTGTAATAACATATGTTTATATGTGACTACGTGCTTGCATGTGTAGCATTATATCATGGATGAAATAAACTAGATTGTGCTAGAATTAGATTAACTAGAAGGTTATGGGGTGAATTGTAACATTATTAAATATTTAAACAACATATTATCCAAACCCTAATCCCCCACCCCTTCCACGGCTTCGAACCCTCTGCCTTCACCATTCACGGCCGCATACACACACCCACACATACATAAGTTTTTTTCAAGCTTGATTGAAGGATCCAAGGTGCTAACTAGGTAATTAACACCCTCTATAGCCTTCCTATTGATTTAGTTGCATCATTAAACATGTTCATCAAAAACCCTAAATCTTAAAATTGATGAATAATGATGAGTTAGGGTTTATTTATGCATTTGTTGATAAACACAAGTAAATTGCTTACTAGCTATGTTGAAATTGATTGTCAATTGCATGTTTGTTTGAAATTGAACCTTTATGTAAACCCTAGATGTGCATGAAAAGTGAAATTGAGATGCATGGTGTATGGATTATGGGTCTAGAGGATTGTATGCATGATTAATTGTTCATAGGTTATTACTTTGTTGGAGTTTGGTGAAAGCTGATGCTGGACAGAATCATAGATGCGTGTTAATACGATGGTAACTTGATGTTAATGATATGTTATAAAGTAGTTATAGATTCTATGATGTAGTAGGTCGAGTCTAGTTTCTAAGGAATCCAAATTCGTAATTTTCGGACGTGTGGAAGTTACTCTTTATGAATTTATAAATTAGTTGCGTAGTCCTAATTCAGGAAGCTTGTTTACATACTGATTTGTTGATAGCATATCTCACAAACGAAAAGACCAAATGAGTTTATTCGACTTCTGGAAGTTATTAAATTGAATTTTAAATCTAACCCAATTGGTCTTGCATTAATTGGATTAGCCATGTAATGGGAATAGTCGAGAACTCTTTGTTGCGCATGATAATGACTGCTGTGTACCTACTGTGTTGATTTAATTCTTGTGATAAAACTGTACATACTAAAAATATAATAAAACTATTTCACGAAACCTAACTCACGTGTGCTTCTGTGGTAAAATTTTAGTGATTTATATGCATGTTATGTATAGTGAAATAGAGTAATCTTGGCCTGATAAATTCTGTCTCGGAAACTTAGTTGCTGAATTCTTGTTGGAATGTGAAAAGTTGATTGTTTGATCGATGTTTGAGTTGTGTTTGACATATATGCCCTTGTAATTGATGATGTACCGAAAATATATCGTCGTGACATAAAATTCCATACTTGATCACACTCGTAACTTATCACCAACGTGTTGTTGAGTCGCACTCATTTCACAAATGTAACACTTAGAAATCTCATTTTTGTTTTAGAGCACTAGTGAGGATTTACCTTACGCACGCTTTTTCTCGGACTTCAGTAACTTCGCAAACAGTGAGTTTCACGGCCCCTCTTACCCCTTTTACATTTTATTAGGGGGAGATAACATACTCCAAACACTACAGATTTTGTTTATTATGTATATATCACTTGTAAGACTAAGTGGCAACAAACCAACTAAGTTCTTCAGAAACAATCGAACCGATTAATATTGGATAATAGCGGGTCAGTGTTGAGTAGTACTACTGGGTTTGACAAACCCTACCCGACTCTAAACTCAACGGTAGGTCGAGTGGGTGTAATTTTGGCTAACACATTACCAGGGTCGTGGTTGACATGGTGGCAAGGCAAACGTATAATCAGTCAGCTTCGGTGTCGAACACTTAGTAATACATGCTTGATAGGTTAGCTACCTATTGATATATATATATATATATATATATATATATATATATATATATATTTTGAATAACTAAATCTGTAACGCTAAAATGCAACGATTATTTTACTTAAACCTGTGAACTCACCAACCTTGTGTTAACACTTTTAGTATGTTTATCTCAGGTAGCTGAGGCGGGCGCGCGGTTTAGGACATTCATGCAAAATTCTCATATGTTTTTAGATTGCCTTTAACTTTATCATATCAACTGTTGCTTTAAGTCATCCTGTGTTGACGCAACAATTTACATTACTGTTTACGCTTCCGCATTTATTTCAGACTTGTATGTTTTGTTTGTTTTTAAAACTTTAATAATGATGATTGATATAACTAATGATTACGATCCTATCAGTTCACACTCTCTAACGGTAAAATTCCGTTAGTGGATTTTGAGGGTGTGACACACAGTCGTTAAGTTTCATTAGTGTTTTAATTAGTCTCGTTAAGTTAAGTTAATTCATTTAGTTAAAGTAATTTAGGTCAAGTAGTTTTATTTATTAAAAATCAGTCAAAAAAATATTATTCTTAGGAAGGTCTTGTCTAGGGTTCAGTAATCATAGGCGTTTTCCCGTGTCCTTGTGTTCGATACTCGGACTTCTTAGATCTATATTACTTACGATCGGTACACTTGCCTGTTGTGTGTGGTTTTATTAGGAAAATCCATTTTAAAATTTAAAGCTTAGTTGTGAGTCCCGCAGAAAGAAACACTCATTAGACACACATCAAGTTTTTGGCGCCGTTGTCGGGGACACGGTTTGAGGCATATTGAGAACGACTCGAGTTAGGACCTACCTTGTTTGCTACTTGTTTTGCTTTTGCTTTGTTTAAATTTTTTAGCTAATTTTTGTTTCTTTTGTTTATTTTAATAGTTGTATGCGACGTACTCGATCTCTAGGACCACCTGAATCTGAGGGATTTTCCGAACTAGAGAGAGTTGCGTGAGAGACGTCGTACCAAACCGTCTTCAAGTTCTTCTTCCTCTGTTGGTAATACACCCTCTTCTCCTACTTTTTCTGAATCCTTCATTAGGGATAGGATTATGGGCGACACACCACAGAGGAGAACAGTTGCAGACCGAGCACGTCTGGTCGATGCGGGCGCGAGATCCAACATTGCTCCACCAGCCATCACAGTTAACATGAATTGTCAGATTCCATCGAACATTCTGAACACCATCTCTCATTATGCTCAATTTCATGGGTTGCTCCATGAAAACCCGCATTCTCTTCTCACTCGTATTACACGTATTTGCGACACTTACCATCTCTCCAGTGTATCCGAAGACGCTATCAAACTCCGCTTTTTTCCGTTCTCACTCGTTGATCATGCGAGTATGTGGATTGAGTCCCTCCGATAGGGCTCCATATCCACTTGGGCCTCCATGCAGACCCAGTTTCTTGAGAAACATGATCCTTCGGCTAAGGCCGCTCGTTTGCATAATCAGATTCATTCTTTTCAGATGGAAGACACCAAGAGTTTCTACGAGGCATGGGAGAGATTCAAAAATCTACTTGCTTTATGTCCGAACCACGGCCTGCAAGACTGGGCAGTTGTTGAGAAGTTCTATAACGGAGTGACGTACGCGACGCAGAGTATGATAGACACGGAGGCAGGAGGAAATTTGTTGATGGCGAAGGATACGGATGAGTGCATTGCTTTGTTTAACGGGTTAGCCATGAGTCGAACAGCAGCTAAGAACACCAAGACAGTCGACTCTCGCGGCATGCATTCGTTTCACATGAACACAGCACTCGCGGCATAGGTTGAGGCGTTGGAAAAGATTGTGAAGTACTTGCAGGTGAAGAGTAAGTTGTGAGAGATCTGTAGAGGAGGACATGATACTGTTCAGTGCCCCATAGGTTTCCAGGAGGAGGCGGTAGACTTTGTTAGTAATCCGAACCAAAATAAAAATTCTTTTAACTTATATAATTCGGGGTGTAGAGGTAATCAACATTCCAACTGGAGGAACGGAGATCAGTCAGGCTTCCAGCAGCGTCAGAGTCTATTCCAGGATTCCGGTGAGCGGGGAGAAGAAGCTCACGTTAGAGGAGATGATGGAACATTAGACACAGATGCTGTCACAGCTCATGACTCGAGAGGATTCCTGTCACAAAGAGACCCAAGAGAAATTTCGGGAGCACGGGTCATTCATGAGAAATCAGGGAGCGTCAATTCAAAATCTCGAGCGGAAGATGGGAGAGATAGCAAGTAGTTTGTATGAGAGGTCTACATGAACACTTCCGAGCAGTACCGAGCAGAACCCAAAAGGGTTCGCGAAGGCTGTGACGACAAGGAGCGGTGCAGGGGCACGTAGTGAGCCCGTGAGTCAGGAGTCGACGAGAGGAGTCACTGAGGAGCCTGTAGTTGATGGAGAGGAGGAGGATGAGGAGATTCAGTTGGAGTTTTCGCCGGCCAAGGTGCATCAGAGGCACAACCTAGTAGTACAACATAGGCCGAGGACAAGAAGTTACCCAGCACACCAGCGAGAGTCTATAAACATAGAGTTCCATATCCTGGAAGAGTCCGCAGGGATAGAGCCGAGGAGCAGAACTCCAAATTCCTTGATTTTTTGAAGCAGCTTCACCTTAACATTCCATTCCTTGAGGCACTCACTCAAATGCTAAAATATGCATAGTTCCTCAAGAATATTCTTTCGAACAAGGAGAAGTTAGTTAAGGTCTCTTCCATCCCATTGAGTGATAGTTGCTCTGTTGTCTTGCAGAGAAAGTTACCATAGTAGATGTTCGATCCTGGGAGTTTCACGATTCCCTGCATCTTGAGTGATGATATGGTAGTTTATGCGCTGGCGGATCTTGGTTCCAACATTAATCTCATGCCGTGTTTCGTGTATCGCAAGTTCGGTCTAGGCAAGCCGAGGCCTACCCAGATGAGTATCCAGCTTACTGATCATTCTGTGAAATACCCCCGAGGGGTGGTCGAGAACATGCTTGTTCGTGCTGACAAGTTCATCTTCCCGGTGGATTTTGTCATCTTAGACATGAATGATGATGATAGTGTCCCACTTATCTTAGGCCGAACATTCCTTGCACTACACAGTCGTTGATCGACGTCTACGAAGGTAAGTTGATTTTGAGAGTTGGGGATCATAACGTCGCTTTTGACGTTCAACAGTCACTAAAACACCCCAAGTATGCTGATAACTCCTTATACTTCATCGATACCATCATGGAACATGTTGGGGAGTTTTTCAGCGAGATCTACGGAGGATCTGCGACACCCAGATTCTCGATAGGGAGATTCCGGAGATTGAGATGGTTGCCATGACCGATCATTCCTTGGATGACGACACCGAGTCACATTGCCCTGAATCTGACGTGTCTGCTTAGATCGTACCCGATCCGATGGACCGACCTTCCGTCGAGAGTCCTCCTTCTTCCTTAGAGCTTAAGGATTCGCCTGCCCATCTGGAGTATGGGTTTTTAGATGAAGAGAGGAAGCTGCCAGTTATTATTGCATCTGCTTTGACGGAGGTTGAGAATGAGAAGTTATTGAGGGTGCTACGGGAGCACAAGGAGGCGATTGCATGGAAGATTATCGACATTAAGGGTATCAACCCTTCTCTTTGCACTCATAAAATTCTCATGGAGGATAATTTCAAAACTGTCGTTCAGCCGCAAAGGCGGCTTAATCCGAAAATGCAAGAGGTTGTGAAGAAGGAGATCAATAAACTCCTTGATGTGGGGATCATTTTCCCCATTTCTATTAGTGCTTGGGTGAGTCCAGTTAAAGTGGTTCCTAAAAGGGTGGCATGACTGTCGTCACCAATGAGAGAAACGAGCTCATTCCCACTAGGACTATGACTGGATGGAGAGTCTGCATCGACTACCGCATACTGAACGATGCCACTAGGAAAGACCACTTTCCTTTACCCTTCATTGATCAGATGTTTGAGCGTTTAGCAGGTCAGCTGTACTACTTCTTCTTAGATGGTTTCTCCGGGTATTTCCAGGTTCCGATAGCTCCAGATGACTAGGAGAAAACCACTTTTACTTGTCCTTACGGAACGTTTGCCTATAAACGTATGCCGTTCAAATTGTGTAACGCTCCAGCCACATTTTAGAGATGTATGGTGGCTATTTTCCATGATATGATCGAGGACCCCTTAGAGGTATTCATGGACGATTTTTCTGTTTTTAGGAGTTTGTTTGATCATTGTCTTTCTAATCTTGAGAGGATGATTGCCCGCTGCGTTGATACCAACCTAGTCCTTAACTGGGAGAAGTGTCATTTCATGGTTCATGAGGGCATTGTTCTGGGGCATCGGATTTTGAGTGCGGGGATAGAGGTTGACCGAGCGAAGGTCGAGACCATTTATAATATTCCCCCGCCCACTTATGCGAGATCCATCCGGAGTTTTCTAGGTCATGCCGGGTTCTACCGCCGCTTCATCAAAGATTAGTCTAAGATCGCGAGACCCATGACCAAACTTCTAGAGAAGGATGCTCCATTCGTTATTTCTGAGCAGTGTATTGAGGTGTTTGATATTTTGAAAGACAAACTTGTTAACGCCCCGATCATGATTGTTCCCGACTGGTCGTTACAATTCAAGTTGATGTGTGACGCGAGCGACTTTGCAGTCGGAGTGGTTCTTGGACAACGGAACGATAAACACTTCCATCTGATTTACTACGCTAGCCGGACCTTAAATGGTGCACAGGAGAGTTATACCACCACCGAGAAAGAGCTTTTAGCTGTGGTGTTTGCATTCGATAAATTTAGGTCCTATTTAGTTCTATCCAACACGATTGTGTACACGGACCATGCTGCTATTCGATATCTCTTCAGGAAGCAGGATGCTAAGCCTCGTCTTATCCGATGGATCCTGTTACTTCAAGAGTTTGATACTGAGATCCGTGATAAAAAGGGGGCCGAGAATGTGGCGGTCGAACATCTTTCGCGTCTAGAGAGATCATAGTTAAGAGATTTGGGGGTCAGGATCGACGATCGTTTTCCGACAGAGAGTCTCGTGTTTGTTACGGCACAAGAGGAGGGTTTCCATGGTTCGCTGGTTTCGCGAACTATCTTTCTGACGGGTACCCCCCGAAGATGCCTTACAAGCAAAAAAATAAATTCTTTGGTGATGTTAAGTTTTACCTATGGGACGACCCGTATCTTTTCCGTATCGGTGCTGATCAGTTGATTAGGAGATGTGTAGATGCTAAAGAGGGATGGCAGATTCTGAGCCAATGCCATGTAGGACCGACAGGAGGTCACCATGTTGCGCGTTCGACGACGAAGAAGGTGTTTGATTCTGGTTTTTATTGTCCTTCGATTTTTAAAGACGCGCATGCGTTTGTTAGGAGTCGTGATCGTTGCCAGCGTGTCAGCAACATCTCTTCACGAAATGAAATGCCCTAAAATGCTATTCAGGTTTGTGAGGTTTTCGATATGTGGGGCATTGATTTCATGGGACCGTTTCCATCTTCGCGTGGGAACAAGTACATACTCGTGGCTGTCGATTATGTTTCAAACTGGGTTAAGGCCAAGGCTCTACCCACGAATGATGCCCGAGTGGTAGTACATTTTCTTAAGAATCTCTTTGCTCGTTTTGGTGTCCCAAAAGCCTTGATAAGTGATCGAGGTACTCACTTCTGCAATGCGCAGATGGAGAAGGTGGTGCAGCGCTATGGGGTCACCCATCGACTTGCGACCGCCTACCACCCACAGACTAGTGGGCAAGTGGAAGTGAGTAATCGGGGACTCAAACGCATTATTGAGAAAACGGTTGGTTCAAATCGTCGGGATTGGTCCGACAAATTAGCTGACGCTTTGTGGGCCTTCTGTACAGCCTACAAAACTCTGACTGGTTCCACACCATTTCAGATGATTTATGGGAAGGCCTGTCATCTTTATGTTGAATTGGAGCACCGTGCTTCATGGGCCCGTCAGAGGGTTAATATTGATTTATCCGCCACGAAAGGCACTCGGTTCCACCAGTTGCACGAGTTAGAGGAGCTACGGGATCACGCGTATGCTCAATCGTTTAGGTATAAGGAGCGGACGAAGGAATTTCATGATAGAAAGTTGAAGGGTAATAAGCAGTTCAAGTGTGGGGATCTGGTTTTATTGTATAACTCCAGGTTGAGGATATTACCGGGAAAGTTGAAATCCCGATGGTCGGGACCATTCACAGTCACTGGGGTATTCTCGTATGGCACTATCGAAATAAAAGATAAGAGCGGGACGTTTAAGGTGAACGTTCACAGGTTGAAGCACTACATAGGTGAGTCGATTGTTGATCAGACAGTTGAGGTATTCTACCTTGACCTACTCACCGAGGCGTAGACGTGGTTGATGCATCACTCAGGAGATAGCCCGAGCTGTAGAGTTTGTATTTTTATTATTTTTGTTATCTGTTTTATTTATTTTATTTTTGTTAGTGAAAATCAAAAAATCATTAAAAAAATAAAAAAAATTTACAAAAACACAAAAATATGTTTATTTCTTATGTTTTTGTTTTCTGTTTTTTACGCCGCTACATTCGAGCAAGTTTGAGTTATTGTAGGTATTATGCGCATGGTAGCTCTGATGGCGTTTTGAAACTGGTTCTTCCGAGGTTGCGATCGCGAATGAAATGCTATACGGTCGCTTGATTGATACACAACTGGTGAAGATTCTGCATATGAACCAGGGGAGTAAACCGTTCTCTGTTTTACTCTTGAAAATGTTAAGTTTTATTTTTATTTTATTTTATTTTATTTCTTTTCCTTGTTCTCATCTAGGACGATTTCATTCTAAGTGTGGGGATGAGATGTTATTTTACTTAGTTGTAGAAATTTTTTTTTTACAAAAATAAACTTTTTAATAACATTTTTGCACTCGTTTGCTGAAAATTATGTCGGTTACTCAAGTTTGAGGGACATATACTTTCATATGTTTGGTCCTGTTATCTACTTGTAGACATACGGGATAACCATTTTGTAAGGCCCCATCACTGGTGCCCTACACTGGACATTGTATTTACTCATAAACGCAGTTCTATATATCAGAGTTAGTAAAAGGTTTCACGGAATATTAAAACTTTCATTAAACATTACATAATAATTCATAACTTGTCTTAAACAAACATTTCGTCTTTCAAATTAAATATCAATAAACATAAAACATCTTGAGTCTTCATATGCCAGCCTCTTATTCACCTGCCATGTGCCTTGCTCAAGCCAGCTGCCTTATTCTACTCACCTGCGTGCATACTAAAAGTCAGCTACACTGAGTGAGTTCTAGTTAATCAGGCAACATACAATATATACACTTACCTTCATATATGCATCCGAACATACATATTAAATACTTTACGTATTACCTTTCTTTCATACATTCATAAATACGTTCATACTTTATTACTTCTATACTATATATTTACTGTCCCTTCAATCTCAGATATTATCAGGGTCTGATCCCTTTCTTTTCTATCTCAGATATTATTAGGGTCTGATCCCTCTTTCCCTGTCTATCTCAGATATTATTAGGGTATGATCCCTTACTTCTTTATCTCAGATATTATTAAGGTCTGATCCCTTACTTCTCTATCTCATATATTATTAGGGTCTGATCCCTTTCCTTCTTCTACACTCGGCATACTTTCTTTACATACCCATATCGTACTGTACCTTTATATATATATATATATATATATATATATATATATACTTCCTTTAACATTCATACATACTCACATGTCATACATATACCTTTCCTACACATTCATATTTCATATACATACATTCCTTGTCAATACGTGCAACATCCGAAGATCATTCACGTACCGACAAGCTTTCGTTCACATTCAAGATATATATTATTTATCACATAAATCATACATGGCATACACTTACCATTTAAGGTAAGTGTATTAACTATCACATCGAGTATGCACACAACCCCGAAAACATAACAAGGACATGGGGCTAGAAACTCACCTAGATCATGTTATGTTCTCCATTCACTATTATTCCTTTCTTTAACTGAGCTATGCTAACTGTATATTAATCACGTGTATCAATACTCTTCCTATTCATATTATTCATATTTCAGCCAAAATGGCTAAGTCTGGTCTATTCTAATGGTCTTGTTTTAGAATAGAAATCACTTAGAATATTTTATCCTTAAACACTAATGTATTCAAATGCTTTGTATTTGAATCCAATGTATATTTTTCTTTTGTAATCTAATACTTAATCCTTGGTTAATATTTCTATCTTTCTGTATTCTAATTTGTACTCTAACCCTATGGTATTCACAAGACATGCAAGCACACCAACAAACCATGTATCCGAATACATTGGTGTAATCGAATGCATTGGTGTATTCGAATACTTTGTTGTATTCGAATACATTAATGTATTCGAATACATTATTGTTATTCAAATATATGATTGTATTCAGATATTCACTTTTCATTCGGGTCTTCCATGTATGCGAGTCTTTCCATGTATTCGAATGTATCCATGTATGCGAACTTTGTAAAGTATTCGACCTTATGTAATATGCGAGTACAAGTATTGTATTCGAATATCTATACTGTATTCGAGTTCTTTATTGTAATCGAACATAGGTATTGTAATTGAATGTATACAGGTAATCGGGTTTATGTATTGTATTCGAATTACCAATGTAATTGAGTCCATGCATGTAATTGAGTTGCCCGTTGTATTTGAACATAGGTATTGTAATCGAATATAACGTTGCAATCAAGTTAAACACTGTAATCGAACGTGAGCATGTATTCGAGGCTCACCATGTATTCGAACAAGGCATTGTATTCGAATATACAATGTAATTGAACCATTCCTTTGTATTATAACGGGCTGAACAGTTTGGTCCTTTTTATCACCGTTATCATCGCAACTCATGACCTTAACACCCTATTAGGGTTTGGTATTAACCCAAAAACGTTCCCGTTTCCATTTTCGGCCAAGACTTGACCCGTGTAACCATAAAGCTTGGACCTTTATGGCTTAAAATGTTCAAAGCTAGATCTAGGTTTCTTTATGAGCCGTGTATAACCACGAGTTCGTTATGTACATTTTTAAACATCAAGTTTATAACTTTATGATTTATCTAGACCCGATCAACTCTAGGGCTAAGTCTTATGACCAACCGTTTATAAAAATAATCTTTAAGATAAAGAACATACCTTTAATCGTTATAAAGCTACGGTTTAGCTTGGTTATGAACTTTAATCTTGTATCTTGCTTAAATATCCAAGATATATCAATATTTATGTTGGTTTTTGGTCTTGGATCACTTCAAGCTCGCGTCCGTAAGTAGAGAGGTTTGTGTGTGTGTTTTGAGTGTGTAGAGAATAAGGAAGATAGAAATGAGGGATTTAGGGGTTTAGGGAGGTTTAAGGGGGTATTTATACCCTCTAAAGCCCATGGACCTAAGTCCATACTCTTTTATTATACTTAATCTTAATTAAATATTTAACACACATTTGGATAAACGAACCTCATTTCCTTTATTTATTATTATAAAATTTGGGATGTTACACATTTACCTGAAAACTGAAAGTGACTGGGGCGATTGTTGTGTGTTTTGTTCTTTCGCTGAAAATTATGTCGGCTACTTAAGCTTGAGGGACATATACTTGTATATGTTTGGTCTTGTTATCTACATGTAGACATACGGGATAGCCATTGACCCGAAAAACAAAAGTGACTGGGGCGACTGAATTTGAAAAAAATAAAAAAAAATTAAAGAAAAATGTCCATTAAAATTGTTTTTCTTCTATGTTATGTAGGAAATGATATTATTACCATTGTGTTAACAAGCTCTCAGAACTTTTGAAAAATATAATATAATAATAAAAGAAGAGATGGTTTGCATATCTGATTTGGGATGTGTCGGTAGGCCCAACTAGCTTTGATAGTCCTCTTTAGAAGATTTTATATATCTAATAATTTGAAAAAACAGTGAAACCGAATTTCGATGCTTAAGGAGGATTACCATAATCTAAAAACTTTGAGATGGTAAGACTTAGATGCACTCAAACAAGCACACCACTACATGTCCATCTTTTTACGAGCTTAGAAAATAGTTATATACTTTAGGGTGATATAAAAAAAAAGTATGTGTTGAAAGTGTACTCCGAAAAGTTGTTCGAAAAAGTAATTGAATGGAAAAAGTTATTGTAAAATGCCAAAGAAACATTCTCAAAAATAGTAAAAGAGGCCAAAGATGCGCATACTAGACGAGACTGAGAGTTTATTTGTTACCAAGGGGATAGTGACTCTGAGGATACACTATTAGGGCTCGAGGTTCTTAGTCAATAAATATCAAATTAGGGATTTATAGGACAAAGTCCAATAATATTTAGGAATAACTCGTACGGCCTCCACATGACCATTCATCCATCAAATTTCACCGAGTGCGTCTACTTAGTACCATCAACGAGTCTTGGCTTATGGTGATTTGTCGTACCAGTCTGCTTCGACTCTAGGTTTTCTAGCTTTCTTTGTCTGAGATGGGGTAGGTGTAGCGTAGACTTTGTACTACTCTTAATGTAATTGGGAGCTTGATCGGTTAGTGGCTGGGTTTAAAGTGGACAGATATACCGGCAATCGCGGTTAATATGTCGAGCTGATCCTATTGTTTTAATAATATTAAATAATCTGGGAGTTTGTTGTTTTCACCTGGTTATGATCCTGTGTAGATTTCTTTTTCAGGGACGAAAAAGTCTTAAGTGTGGGGATGTTTGATGTGTTGTAAAACACACTTATTTTCCGCACCATTTATCATTGTTTTAGTCGCTTTTATGTCTAATATTTAATGTTTCTTAACTTGTTTGGACATGATCTTACGAAGTTATATATCTTTCGTAGGTTGCGGGTTTTAAAGAGAAAAAGAACCGGGCTTCTCAAGACTTAAAGGGCCTTGATAATTAATTTTTGAAGAACCAAGTAAAAGCCTGACCCAAGCCCATTTGTGTGAAGCCTTGCATATGTTATATATTGTAATAACATAAAAAATAAAACCCTAGCACCTAAAATATTCTTGCGTACGGAAGCACCATCAAAAAATAAAGAAAAAAATAAAAACCAAGCAAGCACCTCCTTATATAATCCAAATCGGCATCTTGCAATCACAAAGAAAATAATATCTCTTGGGTTTTGTTTGGTCAAGCGTGGCTGCCATAAAGTAGCAATCAAGAAGAGAAAATAATAAACAACTCTTGCCCTAAACACCCATAGCAGATTGCGATAGGCAGCCATCATCACAAGTGAAAAATTCGGTTTTGAAATTCTTGAGCCAAGGAAAGAATAAGTAAGCTAAGGACGACTCGGGACAACAGCTAGGGAGTGTTCTTCATCATAAAACTCAGCCTACACGATAGTATAAGATTCATAATCTTTGTGTTCTTGTTTACATTCATAACTAGTTTGATATTGATCTATAAGGTTAATTGTTTTGCAATTGAATTAAGGATTGAGTTGTGGTTGATTATCATTAATTGTTGAATGATTTGGATTATGTTTTTGATGATTAATATGATGTTTTTATTAAGTAATTGCATCTGTCCAAAAGTTATGAGTAGTTAAACTTCGTTGTTCTACCTAGGTTAGATGTTTTTGTTCGGTTTTAATGAGTTAAATGGATTGTTTGATCAATATGACATGAATTGCTATTGAAATTTTGGTTTAATGATGAATTACGTTGTTTTTAGTGGCTGTGATATTATTGGTTTTATCTCATAATCTTGTGCTTCGATTAATTAAATTGGTTTTGATTGATAGTTGCATGTTGAAGTCTTTACTTTGTCTTTAGAGTTTGTTTGCGGTGGGTACAACCGTAGGGTTTTGTTGAGATTGTTAATTGATATAAGTCAGCGGGTAAGCACCTTCTTTGAGACCAAGAGGTTATAGGAAGTAAAGTCGTCTCATAGTCTTTGCTTGTTAGGATTAGGATTGCGCGAAAGCGGGTTCGGTTCTTGTCCGGTTTGGGTTTGTGAGCGATTAGTTGTTCTAGTTTATGTTAAACCAAATTGTTCCGCTATCCTTGGTTTTGTAGTATTCATTTCCATTAGGGTCGTGTGTCGGTGAGTCCGAGAGGAGAGTTGACATTAGAACACCTTAGCATTTGTTTCCCGGTTTGTTCTTAAAATCAATTAACTGTAAGTTAGGGTTTGTTAGTGAGACCGAAAGGTGATCTAGCTTTCTTGAACGAGCCTTAGTTGTGTCTTCTTTAGATACCGGTGTCGTGAGATCATTCAATCCATTAACTTGTTTGACCGTCAATTTGATTCTTACCTAGGTAGACGTTTTCTCCATTGTCAGTCAGAGTCGTTAACTTTCGTTAGTGTTTCAATTAGTCTCGTTAAGTTAAGTTAATTAATTTAATTAAAGTAATATAGGTCAAGTAGTTTAATTTATTAAAAATCAATCAAAAAATATTATTCTTAGGAAGGTCTTGTCTAGGGTTCAATAATCATAGTCGTTTTCACATGTCCTTGTGTTCGATACTCGGACTTCTTAGTTCTATATTACTTACGATCGGTACACTTGCCGGTTGTGTGTGGTTTTATTAGGAAAATCCGTTTTAAAATTTAAAGCTTAGTTGTGAGTCCCGTAGAAAGAAACACTCACTAGACACACATCAATGGTATACATACATACACGACATGTTTACACGTTGTACGTCATACATATATACACGATGTACATACAGACATATATGCCTTATACATATACATCATACATACATACATACATACATACATACATATACGCCTTATACAGTACATATACGCCTTACATACATACATATACGCCTTACATATATGGTACGCGTATATACATATACGCCTTACATCTTCGGTACATTATATACATATACGCCTTATATATACGGTATATATATATACATATACGCCTTACATATACGGGGCATACATATATACATATACGCCTTACTTATACGGTACAGTAATATACATATACACCTTACATATACGGTATACATATACATATATGCCTTACACTTATACGACCATATACTTATACGCCTTATACGTTCAAGCCAGCCTTCTTCATCGCCTTTTTAAGGTTTTTCTTCGATTCCGGCACCGTCAGCCGCCGTTAACCACCATGGTTGGCAAGAGTTTGATCGTTTATGACCTAGGCAGCTTTGGGGTGTCCAGATCTGAGCTAAGGTGGCCCTTAAGCACGTTTTTGGTTGATTAAACACTCGTGTAAAGCTAGATCCAAATTCAAACGGCTCATTCGACATCCCGGGGCTACGGTGCCGGGTTCTAAATTGTTGGGTCAGCTGAGATAAATGATTTCTTACCTTCAGTTGGTCTTGGATCGTTGAATAGAATAGTTTATAGAGTGATTGGCTTATGTGTGTGTTTTTAAAGGTGTAGACTAAGGTGTAAAATAATGGAGATGATACTCCCTAAGCCCATGGACCTTAGGCCCATCTTCACTCCAAGTCCACGATCTATTTCCATATATTTTAGCTCACCGTCCCTTTATCTTTATTATAATTCTACTAACCAAAGTAATTCTTCCAACGTAATTAATATTTTAATATTATTCATTAATATTTCGGGATGTTATAAGTCTACCCTCCTTAAAAGAGGTTTCGTCCCCGAAACCTTCTAAACCCTTGTAAAAGGAACGCTTCTAATATTCACACACCGTCTTAGCTTCCTGGGTTATCCTTCTTACTCCTGACCTTGCAGTCACCGAGTGGTGTTCATGTGTTTTAGCTATTCAACGTAGCTCGTCCATGAGGCCCTCGATGTACTGCTTCTTGTTCTGATTCCGCAACTCTCGTCTCGTCTTTCTAAGAGACATTTTTTCATTTCCTAAGACGAAACTCTATCATGACACACGTAATCATCATTCATAACCAAAATCCATTCATGACAAATGCAATATCTTACACATCATAAATAAGCATAAGTCGTAAACTTTAACATAGAATAACACAAATAATTCCTTAAGCAGTCATACACAAAACGAAATAAAATTATTATATAAGCAATTATTCTCTCATCGAATGCTCCTCTCTGCAGTTTTCTTAGCAAGCTTGACCTATGCATTCACCCCCTTCGCGCCTCCCGCTTCTGTTTCCTTGCAATCCCTTGCCATGTGATCAGTTTTACCACATTTGAAGCATTTCGGGCGATATGGGCATTCTCGAGAGTAATGTCCACTCTTTCCACACCGATAGCACCTATCAGAACCAGTGTTGCATTCTCCCTGATGCACTTTCCCACATATCTTACATGCATCTTTGTTTCCAGCCTTAAACTTCCTCTCATAAGTTATTGCCACCATATCGCCAGACCTCTTAGCTGGAGTAACCCATTTTTCTCCTTCTTTTCTTCCACCACCACATCGTCCATAACCAGGTCCTCATAAATCATTTCTGCGAGTTCAACAGCAGAATCAAAGGTAGCAGGTTTACTATCCCTGACTAGTGTGTGGACGTTCTGTGGAATTCCTCTGATGTAACGGTTGATTCGCTTAGCTTCAGTGTTCACCATGCCAGGCACCAACCTCGACATGCGGTTAAATTCAGTGGTTTACTCGTGGTGTGTCATCTTCCTCGCCTTCAAATTTAGAAACTTCATCTCAAACCTCTCAGCCTCAGCATCAACACAAAACCGTTTCATAACCATTTCCTTTAAATCATCCCATCTCCTAGCCTTAATCTCTTCTCAGGTCTTTCTTTGTTCCACAGTTTCCCACCAGAACACGGCCTCATCACCAAACAAGTGAACAACTGAGTAGCATAACCTACTGCTTGGTCGGGACGACACTCGCTAATTCAGATAATCTTATCCATAGCGGTTATCCACTAGAGAGTATCGATTGCATCTCCTAAACCATTCAGCTTTGGCGGGTCGCACTACGGCCTCTCTTTCTTTCATTAACTTTCACATATCGAACTTCACTCGAGTCACCTTCATTCTCATCAAATTTCTTACCATTCTCCCCTGTCCTCTCAGCGGTCCTTGCATGGATTTCAGCATACTTACCAGGATGTAGATTCTTCACCGCAGCGGCTACAGCTTGAGCAATGGCGGCTTGAACAGCAAGATCAAGTTGATACCCTTCATTGTTACCCTGGTCTCTCACCGTTGCACTCCCCTCTTCTCTTGTGTTAGTAACTGGTTCTTCAGAAGGTCCTCGAACAATATGTGGTCTCCCACGACGTCCCGTACGACCTCCTTGAACAACAACCTTTCTAGCTCCAGCCATTCGTATTCTAAATGGAAACACAAGCGTCATCACTCAAGGAACTATATAGTACAAGGATAGTAAGCTTAGCAGGTAATAACAGTGGCTAATTGTGATTACTAATCACGTTACTCTCCGTGTCCTATACACTTCCCATTGTGAGTCCACTTGTGCTAGGTTCTACTTTTAAACGGTTGAACAATCAATCACAAAGAACCAAATAATCCTATCCCTAGCAATTAAACTAACTTTCTTATAGATTCTTACATTATAAGTGAAATTAATCACGTACTTTACCTTTACTTAGCTTGAATGGGTGACACATGACTTTCTTGAACTGGCATTTTCTTTCTTTTCTTACTTAAGTCCCATTCTATGTTAGAGTTTAAGCATGTATGATGCTTATTTTTCTCGAACTTATGCTCTGATACCAACTTGTAAGGCCATGGTCCCAGTGCCCTACTTTCGCGTTGGATTTACTCTTAAACAGAGTTCTAAATATCAGAGTTAATTAAAAAAGTTTTGCGTAATATAAAAACATCAAACATTCAATAGAAAATATTCAAATCTTGTTTTTAAACATAACATAAAACATCGCATTAAAATATCCTGCCAATTCTTCTTCAGATGCCAGCCTCTTCAGATCATGTCATGTGTCTTCCTCAAGCCAACTCCTTTAATCTATTTACATGCGTGGATACCGTATAAGTCCATAACCATTGCTTACATACGAATGCGTCATACGTAAATGTCATACATACACATTCGGTATACGTACATACACATTATTCATACATGTACGCTCTATATATATACGGCATACATACATACACGGCATGCAAACATACACGTCCTATATACATACACGGCGTACATACATACACGTTGTACATACATATACGGTATACATACATACACGACATGCATACACGTTGTACGACATACATATATACACGACGTACATACATACATATATGTCTTATACATATACGACATACATACATATATGCCTTATACATATACGGTATACATACATACATATATGCCTTACACATACGGTACACATATATACATATACGCCTTACATATACGGTACATATATATACATATACCGTCACACCCCGACTTAGGGCCTAGAAGTGTGACCACGAGTTGGTACCTGTTTTGTAAATATATCAGAGTTTATGAGTTTATTTTAGCAGAATACTTTAAGTTGATTGAAATATTAATTTACATTGAAAATTTACTTGTGAATTAAATACCCAAGTATTTGTTCACAAAATACTTGTTAATATTACAAGGATTTCACTATCAAAAACCGAGCCATCTTGTAATGCGAGTCTCTATCTCCATGATGACTTTGATCCTTCCTATTGCTTACTAATATTTAATTGCCTGCAATGGGTGGAAAAATACGTCAGCTATGTGCCGGTGAACACATATGACTCTAAAAAATATTTAAAGTGCAGTTACAATACAAATATAGTTTTCTATACAGCTCAGCGTTAAAGTATTTCATTTTTGGGATTTGTACCACTACCCTACACACACAAAAGTGTTCCCCGACCCACGTAGCCCCTAATGGAGAATTAGTTATGACTGTTAGCCCGCGGCCACGTAGCCTTTGACTTTTTAGGCTAGACAGTTATGTATGAATCGAGACACATGTGCAATCGGTCTGAGTTTCTTTTATTTTCTATTTTGTATTATAACGTTTTTGAGATCACGTAATCTCATGTAAACGTTGATTGACTCTTTAAGATAAACAACCCGTTCATTTTATATAGTATAAAAATGTTTTGACTGTTTGTAAAGGTTTAACGTATTCACCTGTACCGTCGGTGTGCGTTTGAAAACCTTTATTATGAATGCGGATGATATTAACCTATACATAAATAGGTTTGTATAAATATTTGAATGGTTTTTCTTGATTAAGCTGTTGACCTTGAGCTTAACCTTGATAAAGTTTCCAACTTTTATTTTTTTGAATGAATACACTTTGTTTTATGTGACGTTTGATATAGCATGCTTTGGCTTAATAGGTTCTAACTAAGGGTGTTAATCGGGTCAACCCAATCGAGTTTCGAGTTATTCGGGTCGGGTTATTCGGGTTTAAAAAAATAAAAAACTAACCCGCAACCCGACCCTATTAAGGCTCGGGTTTGTCGGGTTCGGGTTAATCTGGTTTCGTGTTGGTCGGGTCGGGTTATTCTGGTTAATCGGGTTACTCTATAATTTAAAGTTTGATTTCATAGTCTAGATTTATAGATCTTAGCCATGCGTCACTATTTTCTTCGAACGTCCTTAATTCCTATGGTACAAGAGCATAAGGGTGTTCATTGTCCGGTAACAGTGCACGAACTAATGGCTTAAACGTATCTTTAAATGCTCTTGATATCTCTAATCATCTAAAAAAAATACAGGCTTTTGTATGTATGTTTATGGGCATGCTTGTGTATATATACAATTTCTACAATAGTTTTAGCTAATTGAATTGTTTAGCATAGCAAACGTTCACTACAATATCATTTCAAATAATAATTATAAACTAAAGGTATGCAAATTTTGAAAACCAATTTGTGTATCATATTATCATACTTGGTTGATGAGAATTAGAATATAATTCGGATTCGTATTGGAAAATAAACAATGCAATCATACTCATAACTCTATTACAGATCATATTAATGGGAATTAGCTATGTTGGCGACAAATATTGATATTAACTAAAACTTGATTTCATTGCTATTCATATTATAAGAATGGGAATTAGCTCTATTAGCAAGAAAGATTGAACTAAAATATTTAAGCCTAATATAATTGTTGTATAATATAAATGTAAAGTGTAGCTATTAATCGGGTTAACCCGAAACCCGGTTTTTTTTTTACTAAAATGGACCCGAAACCCGACCCTAATAACTATTCGGGTTAATTGGGTTACCCGAATAACCCGATTAATACTTTTTGACCCGATTAACCCGACCCTAATTATCTTATTCAGGTTCGGGTTCAGGTCTAGTTAATCGGGTTCGGGTATTTTGGAAACCCGTAGTTCTAACACGTTGGTGAGTTTCTCCGGGTAATTAAACGGCTTCCGCGATTGATTGGGATTTATAAGAATTACTTTTCCTTAGGAAAGAAACTTACTACTAGTGATATCCCCCTTACAGTTTACTACATGCCCGTCAAATATAACTTTGTTAACATTACTTCATTATGAAATAACGTTTATGAAACTCGTTATGCATGTTAAAAATACTTTCAAGGTTAAAGGCTAGTTAATTGTCTTAGCTATTACTTGAACAACTTAAACATAACCCCTACCTTAGTACGAGTACTCAGAATGATAATAATAAGAAAAGAGTGACGACTTGAGGGTTAGGATCTTGATATAAACTCGCTTAAATGATTGATAACTCGTTTAGGACTTCGATACTTGCACGAATTTCGAAAAAACATAACATCAACTCGCCTAACAATCGGGTACGATTCCTTAGGCTTATGTGTGTGAATGATGGTGTTTTGGGATGAAATGGGTTAAATCCCGTAACTCCCCATTTATAGGCAATTTCTGAAACCCATCGTGATACACGATGGAGTTTATAGCTGGCCATCGCGTATCGCGACGCCACAATTTTGAAAGAATTCCACGTGTTGCCAAGTGGCCTGTCACAACGTGCCACGTGGTGACACGTGGTTGGACACGTGTACCCGGTTACTTAACGAGGTATACACGTATCGCGATGGTCCTATAAGTTTGGCTATCGCGTATTGTGATGGCGCCAAATATTGTTTTGTGTGCAAGTCCATCGCGTAATGCGATGGGTTTATGGCTATCTCGTTGCGCATCGCGAGGGGTTGAAAATTTTCGAGTATTCATTTTAAGTCCCTAGTCTATAAGGTTTGACATTTTTGGCTTAAATCTATAAAGGTGGTCTACGTGGTGTTACATCCTTCCCACCTTTTGAATAATCTCGTCCTCGAGATTTTGTTGGAATAGATGTGGATACTTCTTCTTCATTTCTTACTCGAGTTCCCACATATACGCGGGTCCTCTTCTAGAATCCCATTTAACTTTCACTAGCTTGAGTCGCTTGCGTTTGAGAAACTTAATCACGTTGTCATCAATTTGAATCGGCTGTTCTACAAACTTAAGCTTTTCATTAATCTTTACATTCTTTAAAGGCATTGCAAGGGTTTCATCGGCTAAACATTTGTACAGGTTAGATACGTGAAACACGTCGTGGATACCTTTCATTTCCTCAGGTAACTCAGTCGATAAGCTTCTGGTCCAATCCATTCAAGTATATTAAATGGTCTAACGAAGCGAGGACTCAATTTTCCTTTATTCCCAAATCGTACTACACGTTTCCAAGGTGATACCTTGAGTAGTACTTTATTTTCTTCTTTGAATTCTAATGGCTTACGACGAATGTCCACATAGCTATTATGTTTATCCATTGCTGCTTTTAATCGTTCACGAATTTGTGTTACTTGATCGGTGGTTCTTTGAATGATTTCTTGTCCTGATAATTGGTTATCACCTGTCTCAGACCAACATACAGGTGTTTTACATTTACGTCCATACAGTGCTTTAAATGGTGCCATTTGGATACTCGTATGATAACTATTGTTGTACGAGAATGCCATTAGAGATAGATGAGTGTCCCAACTACCTCCTAAATCAATTACACATGCACGAAGCATATCCTGAGGATGATATGCAGTACTTAGATTTATTCGTGTTCCCATGGCTTTTTGATAACTCGCCCAAAAATTTGAAGTAAAATGACTATCTTTATAAGAGATAATGGATAGCGTCACACCATGTAAGGATACAATATTTTTGACGTACAGTTGTGCTAACTTATCCATGATGAACGATTCTTGTATCGGAATGAAATGAGCAGACTTGGTAAGTCTGTCTACAATAAACTAGATTGCATCATTTTGACGAGAAGTCTTGGGTAACTTCAATCATGAAATACGTGGTTATCATATCCCATTTCCATATTGGTATTTCTGGTTGTTGCACTAATCCTAACGGATTTTGATGTTCAGCTTTTACTTTAGAACATATCAGGCATTTAGCAACCTACAATGCAATATCTTTTTTCACACCAATCCACTAATAATTGCCTTTTAGATTGTGATAGATCTTATCACTACCGGGATGCATCATGTAATTTGATTTATGTGCTTCTTCAAGAATTTTATCTCTTAAATTTCCAGTTATCGGTACCCAAATTCTCTTGTCGAGTCTAAGCATTTTATCACTTCCTTTCACTAATTGATCGAATGTACCATTTTCTTTCTCGGCCTTAATATTTCCTTCCTCCGGTGCTAACTTCTGAGCTTCTTTAATTTGGTTGACTAAATCAACTTTGAGTTCTAATCTAAGAGCTTGAACCCTCTTCAGCTTATCATATTCTTTTCTACTTAAAGCGTCGGCCACTACGTTAGCCTTTCCTTCATGATATACGATTTCACAGTCATAATCATTGAGAGTTTCCATCCAACGTCTTTGTATCATATTCAACTCTTTTTGATCAAAAATATGCTTTAAACTCTTGTGATCTGTGTACATTGTGAATTTAACACCATACAAATAATGTCGCCATAATTTTAATGCGAAAATTATAGCGCCAAATTCGAGGTCATGTGTGGTGTAATTCTTTTCATGAATCTTTAATTGTCTAGAAGCGTATGCAATTACTTTCTTTCCTTGAATTAAAACACATCCCATTCCCGTGTGTGAAGCATCACAGTATATGGTGAAGTAATCTGATCCTTCTGGCAAGGCCAAGATAGGTGCATTAGTTAAGTTTTGTTTAATAGTTTCAAAAGCTTATTCTTGTTTCGGTCCCCATTCAAACTTACCTGATTTCTTAGCGAGTGAGGTTAATAGAACAACTATTCTAGAGAAGTCTTGAATAAATCTTCGATAGTATCCAGTTAATCCTAGAAAGCTTTTGACTTGATTCGGTGTTTTGGGTTTCTCCATTTGGTAACAACTTCAATATTTGCTGGATCTACTTGAATACTTTTTTCATTTACAATATGACCAATAAATTGAATTTCCGGTAACCAAAATTCACATTTTGAGAATTTGGCATATAATTTTTCTTTTCTTAAGGTTTCAAGTATGCTCTTGAGATGAACTTGATGAACTTCTTTGGACTTGGAATAAATAAGAATCCCATCAATGAATACAACTTATCAAGGTATGGTTTGCAGATATGGTTCATCATGTCCACGAAAGCTGCCGGAGCATTAGTGAGTCCAAAAGGCATAATAATGAACTCATAATGTCTGTATCGGGATTTGAACGCCGTCTTTGGTATATCTTCTTCTTGTACTTTCAATTGATGGTATCCTAATATGAGATCAATTTTGGAAAAATCACTTGCTCCCTGGAGCTGATCGAACATATCATCAATCCTTGGCAATGGGTACTTGTTCTTGATTGTTACCTTGTTTAGCTCACGATAATCTATACATATTTTCACTGATCAATCTTTTATCTTAACAAATAGAATAAGAGCTCCCCATGGTGCTGAACTTGGTCGTATAAATACTTTTTTCCAACAGCTCATCCAACTGTTTCTTCAACTTTTTCATTTCTGTGGGTGCTAATCTATAAGGGATTTGTCTATAGGCGTATTTCCTGGTATTAAGTTGATTCTAAACTCTACTGCCCTATCCGGTGGGATTCCTGGTAGCTCATCGGGAAACACATCCTTGAATTCGGATACAACTGGAACTTCTTCCATCTTCTTGGGTTTGGGTTCTTTGGTTACATAGGCCATGAATGGGAGGCATCCTTTACCTAAGCAACGCCTTCCTTTTATTTTTGAGATTATTCCAAATTTTCCCGCTTCTTTATCTCCAGTTATACGAATGGTTTTATAATTGGGTGTTTGGGTATCTGTTGGCTTATCATTACATAGGATACAGGCTTGATTACTTGATAACTAATCCATACCTAAAACTACATCAAAATTTACCAATGTCATGGGCAACAATCGTATAGGTATGACGTGATCGACTACAGATATTGTTGCATTATTTAAAGCCTCGATTATTCTAATCAAATTTCCATCAGCGGTTTCTGTTTCATAATGATTGTCTAACTTAACTAGAGGTTCTTTTAATAGAATGCAAAATTTATAATCTATAAAACTCTGGATAGCACCTGAGTCGAACAAAACTCTACATAAATATTATTAATAGGAAACGTACCGGTGATCACGTCCGATATGTCCGCAGCCTTTTGAGTGTCAAGCAAGAAGACTCACGCATTTCCTTTCTTTAAAGAACCTTGACACTGCTACCACTTGCACCAGCTGTTGTTGTTGGTTTCTTTTTCGGACACTCGGTACTAAAGTTCCCCTTCTTCCCACAGTCAAAACACACCACAGTCATTCTTTTACAGTCAGCTTCAACATGACCCGTCTTTTTACAGAAATTGCAAGTGATAGTATTTAAGGGACGTTGTCACCTCCCATAGTGCCTCCTTCCACAAGTTTTGCAAATCAGTCGGGTGTACATAAATGTTCCTTCCCTCTTCATCTCAACTTTCTTTGTCTTTCCTCCAACAGACTGTCTTCCATCGTCTTTCTTTTTCTCATCCTTATTCCTGATCATCCCATCCATTATATTTCCAGCCAACCCCATAGCAGATTCTGTTGTGGATGGCATATGATGACGGACCAAATCACGAATTTCAATTGGTAGTCCGTAGATGTAACAAGTCACTTTGTTGAATTCATGAGTGACTAAGTGTGGGAAAATTCTACAATATTCAAGGAATTTGGTGTTGTATTCCTTGAGATTTATTCCTATAACTTTGTGATTCCATAACTTTGTTTGGATCTGTCTACTTCGTGGATTGGACAGAACTTCTTTAAAATCATTCTTTTAATATTTTCCATTCTAAGTTGTAAAAATTTTCTCTACCCTTAACCTCAATAAGGGCATTCCACCATTCCAACGCTTCTCCCTTAAACATCTGGGATGTATACTGCACCTTCTCCCTCTCAGTACACTTATTAATAACTACAATTGATTCCATCTCCTCCAACCAACGGAGGGTAACAATTGCTCGCTTATCCCCATGAAATTCTTTTGGGTTGTAAACCTTGAAAACTTTGAAATCACAACCCTCTTGTATTTTAAGTTTCTTTGTTTTATCATGAAGCTCGTTTTCAGCAGTTGAGCTTTGATCACTTTCTTCATTCTTCCTTTCAGATTATTTCTTATTACTTTCTTTCTTTTCGGTTTCTCTTTTAGTTTCTTTTCTTGAATTTACTATTTCACTTCTACTTCGACTAATTCTCTTGTTAAATTGGTAAGCGGTTCTACTTGGATCATTTTTCATAAGGTCCATGAGCGGGTTTATGGATTCTTTAAATAAATCACAAATACCAAGAACATATTCTTTTGGTATCGCTTGCATGTTATCTTCAACAGACTTTTTCTTGTTAACTTGGATTTCGAGGTTACTGTAGGCTTTTTATTGTCCAGAAATGCTGTAAATAAATAAGACAAGGTTTTAATTTAAACGAAAACACACTGTCTTATATTACTTTATTTATGGTACAATAAGGAAAGTACAACATTAACAATTCTTAATTGCTAAGTTATCCTTAATCCCTAATCAACTTCTTAACAAGACATTACATTTTGTCACATTTCTTGATAATTCTCTTTCCTACTTTCTTGTTGGCAACTTTCTCATTCCTCATCTCATCCATCACCGTATTTGGTGGGTTAGGATATCCCGTAGGTGTAGATGCAGCCGGGAAGAGAGATGCATTTTCCCGTGGGTATAGATTCGGGTTTTCAACGTAGGCGTGCATTTCCTCATCGGGAATATTATTAGTATAGAACTCCTCGGTAAGGTTAAATTCTTCCCAAAATTCCTTAGCTTGTTTGGAAATTGTGGGTATTGGCCCTACATATAGTGAAAAATGAGGATTTTCGTCTTCTTCTTCGGGTTCTTCCTCTAGTTCGGAGGGATTATTGATCGGCATTTGAAATGATATCTTTTTATAGGGCATAGTAACCCTCATATTTGGTTTCCGACTAGATCCTGCTATAGCTTGTGGGGAGTGGTATTGATAATTTGGTGGTGGTGATCCAAAATGCCATTTGTTTTAATCAGAGTGACAATCCATCCAGCTTGATGAATCCGAACTAGTCTCCTGTTTGATCTTACTTTGAACTTCAAGTTCTTTGGAAGGATGATACGGTGGGATTTCTGACGGATGATATTGGGTAATCTTTTCAGTAGTGTCATTGGATATTTTGATTGCCATTTTCTGGCTTCCCGGGAGATAGACTGGTTGACTCCCATATGGTAGCATCAGAACTATTGGTTGGTTTTGACCAAAGAAGTTTGTATAATAACTAATGCTGCTCGCCATGTCGGATGGTTCGCGTATAGGTGTTGGCTTTGATCGAATGGATACTCGATGTCTATGACTAAGATAGTTTATATAAGACATCTGCACTAGTCAGATTTGGGGATAGGAAGATTACCAATCCTATCTTATCCCTACGAAGTAATAATAATAATAATAATAATAATAATAATAATAATAATAATAAAAATAATAATAATAATAACAGCAATAATAATAATAATAACAACAACAACTTTAAGGTTAAATATTAGGTACTAATGTTTTAATACCTAATTCACTGAAACCAATGGCTATGATATCAACCTGTCACACCCCGACTTAGGGCCTAGAAGTGTGACCACGAGTTGGTAACTATTTTGTAAATATATCAGAGTTTATGGTTTTATTTTAACGGAAGACTTTGGTTGAAATATTTATAAACATTGAAAATTTACTTGGGAATTAAATACCCAAGTATTTGTTTACAAAATACTTGTTAATATTACAAGGATTTCATTATCAAAAACTGAGCCATCTTGTAACGCGAGTCTCTATCTCCATGATGAATCTGATCCTTTCTCTTGCTTACTAATATTTAATTACCCGCAATGGGTGGAAAAATACATCAGCTATGTGCTGGTGAACACGTAGGACTCTAAAAATATTTAAAGTACAGTTACAATACAAATATATTTTTCTATACAGCTCAGCAGAAAGTATTTCGTTTCTGGGATTTGTACCACTACCCTACACTCACAAAAGTGTTCCCCGAGCCACGTAGCCTCTAATGGAGAACTAGTAATGAATGTTAGCCCGCGACCACGTAGCCTTTGACTGTTTAGGCTAGACAGTTATGTAAGGATCCAGACACATATGCAATCGGTCTGAGTTTCTTTTATTTTCTATTTTGTATTATAACATTTTAGAGATCACATAATCTCATGTAAACGTTGATTAACTCTTTAAGATAAACAACCCGTTCATTTTATATAGTATAAATATGTTTTGACTGTTTGTAAAGGTTTAACGTATTCACCTGTACCGTCAGTGTGTGTTTGAAAACCTTGATTGTCAATGCAAATGACATTAACCTATACATAAATAGGTTTGTATAAATATTTGAATAGTTTTTCTTGATTAAGCTATTGACCTTGAGCTAAACATTGATAAAGTTTCCACTTTTTCTGAATGAAAACACTTTGTTTTATGTGACATTAGATATAGCATGCTTTGGCTTAATAGATTCTAGCACGTTGGTGAGTTTCTCCAGGTAATTAAACGGCTCTCGCGGTTGATTGGGATTTATTCGAATTACTTTTCCTTAGGCATTAAACTCACTACTAGTGATATCCCCCTTACAGTTTACTACATGCCTGTCAAAATATAACTTTGTTAACATTACTTCATTAAGAAGTAACATTTATGATGCTCGTTGTGCATGTTATAAAATACTTTCAGGGTTAAAGGACATAGCCTTGTTTAATGTCTAAGCTATAACTTGAACAACTTAAACATAACCCTACCTTAGTACGAGTACTCGAAATGATAATAACAAGAAAAGATCGACGACTTGACGGGTAGGATCTTGATATAAACTCGCTTAAAGGATTGATAACTCGTTTTGGAATTCGATACTTGCACGAATTTCATAACATAGAACGTCAACTCGCCATAAAAATCGGGTTTTGGGATGAAATGGGTTCAATCCCGTAACTCCCTATTTATAGGCAATTTATGAACCCCATCGCGATAGGGGATGGAGTTAATTCCTGGCCATCGTGTATCGCGACGCCGCAATTTTGAAAGAATGTCACGTGTTGCCACATGGCCTGTCACAACGTGCCACGTGGTGACACATGGTTGGACACGTGTACCCGGTTACTTAATGAGGTCTTCGCGTATCGCGATGGTCCTATAAGTTTGGGATGGGTTTCTACGTCAAGATTTAAAACTTTGAAACCCAATGAACTTGTCCCGAAAAACCCGAAACCTGAAAAAAGAACCCGAAAAACACCCCTACTTCCAGCCAACAACCACCAGCTAGTTTTGCCAAACATACCCTTAGAAGATTTACAGTGGATTTATGATAGATGATATTGGGGAATCTTTTCAGTAGAGTTATCGGATATTTCGATTGGCATTTTCTGGCTTCCGGGAGATAGACCGGTTGACTCCCATAGGGTAGCATCGGAACTATCGATTGGTTTTAACCAAAGAAGTTGGTATAATAACCAATGCTGCTCGCCATGTCGGATGGTTCGCGTATAGGTGTTGGCATTGATCGAATGGATACTCGATGTCTATGACTAAGATAGTTTATATAAGACATCTGCACTAGTTAGTTTAGGGATAGGAAGATTACCAATCCTATCTTATCCCTACGAAGTAATAATAATAATAATAATAATAATAACAGCAATAATAATAATAATAATAACAATAATAATAACAACCACAACTTTAAGGTTAAATATTAAGTACTGATGTTTTGATACCTAATTCGCTGAAACCAATGGCTATGATACCAACATGTCACACCCCGACTTAGGGCCTAGAAGTGTGACAACGAGTTGGTACCTATTTTGTAAATATATCAGAGTTTATGATTTTAAATTAGCGGAAGACTTTAAGCTGATTGAAATATTAATATACATTGAAAATTTACTTGGGAATTAAATACCCCAAGTATTTGTTTACAAAATACTTGTAAATATTACAAGGATTTCATTATCAAAACTAAGCCATCTTGTAACCCGAGTCTCTATCTCCATGATGAATCTGATCCTTTCTCTTGCTTACTAATATTTATTACCTGCAATGGTGTAAGGCCACGTTACCGGTGTCCTACATTGGACGTTGGATTTACTCATAAACACTGTTCTAGAAATCAGAGTTAATTAAAACCTTCGCGGAATAATATAAAACATCAACCATTAGTTACAATTATCCATAACTTGTCTTTTAAAACATAACATGAATTATAACATTCTAAACATCATGACAATCTTCGGATGCCAGCCTCTTCAATCCTGCCATGTGTCCATCTCAAACCAGCTGCTTCAATCTGTTAACCTACGTGCATACTAAAAGTCAGCTACGCTGAGTGAGTTCTAGTTAATCACATAACTTACTTTACATACACATATACGTGCCCAAAGGTACGCATTACATACCTAACCTGTACTTCATTCGTCCTTACACATTTATAGTTAACCTTACGTTATAAAGGGCATTTCACCCTACATACCTCAGATATTATTAGGGTCCGGTACCCTCCATCCTCGGATATTATTAGGGTCCGGTCGCCCTTCATCCTCGGATATTATTAGGATCCGGTCTCCCTTCATCCTCGGATATTATTAGGGTCCGGTACCCTCCATCCTCGGATATTATTAGGGTTCGGTCACCCTTTCTTCCATACCTGTTCTTATTTACTTTCCTTGATAATACGTGCAATCTCCGAAGAGCGTTCACGTACCATTAACATATCATACATACATTATTCATACATCCTTTATATTCATACATACCTCATTCATACATCATACATATCAATCATATCATTAACTACCACCTGACGGTACATGCAATATTCGAAGATCGTTCACGCACCGTCAAGCAATCATCAGTCATAAATCATACAAGGCATACACTTACCACTTAAGGTAAGTGTATTAAATATCACGTCGAGTATGCACACAGCCTCGAAAACATAACAAGGAATGGGGCTAGAAACTCATATGAACTCGGTTATGTTCACCGTTAATAGTTATTCCCTTCTTGAGCTGTGCACGACTAACTGTATAATAATTATACGTATCAATAAACTATCACTACACATATCGTCTTTCTAGTTTAATTATTACCCTCAACGAACGGGGGTCCGGGGGCAGCGCCCCTGGCAGCAGGGTTCTAGGGGCGGCAGCCCCTAGCAGGGTCCAAGGGGCAGAGCCCCTGGCTGGGGTAAAGCTTAAAAGTTACATATACGCCTTACACTTTTACGGCTATATACTTATATGCCTTACACTTATACGACCATATACTTATACGCCTTATACGTTCAGGCCAGCCTTCTTCATCGCATTTGTAAGGTTTTTCTTCGATTCTAGCGCCGTCAGCCTCTGTTAACCACCCATGGTTGGCTGGAGTTTGATCGTTTATGACCTAGGTAGCTTCGGGGTGTCCAGATCTGAGCTAAGGTGGCCCTTAAGCTCGTTTTTGGTTGATTAAACACCCGAATAAAGCTAGAACTTAATTCAAACGGCTCATTCGGCATCCCGGGGCTGCGGTTTCGGGTTCTAAATTGTTGGGTCAGCTGAGATAAATGATTTCATACCTTCAGTTGGTCTTGGATCTTTAAATAGAATAATGTAGAGAGTGTTTGGCTTAAGTGTGTGTTTTGATGGTGTAGACTAATGTGTAGAATGATGGAGATGGAAATGATTTATTGTTTAAGGGGTATTTATACTCCCTAAGTCCATGGACCTTAGGCCCATCTTCATTCCAAGTCCATGATCTAATTCCATCTATTTTAGCCCACCGTCCCTTTATCTTTATTGTTATATTTTTTTATTATTATTATTATTACTGTTATTATTATTATTATTATTATTATTATTATTATTATTATTCTACTAACTTTTGGATTGAAGACGATTATGATTCGAGTTAGTTTTACTATACTTTTGGATTGTTTTATCAAGTTATGTTGGTTCATTATTTGATTATTTGCTTACGAGCAAAGAATAATTGTTGTCTTAGTTTTAGGATTGTAGTTGTTTAAAATTATTTTGTTTTTTGTTTTGTTTTCTCGGATACTCGGAACCCGATTAACCCAACCCGAAAAAACCCGAACCAGAAAAACCCGTGAGAGATTTGGGTTGGGTTTCTACGTCAATATTTACACTTTGAAACCCGAAAAACCCAAAACCTGAAAAAAGAACCCGAAGAACACCCCTACTTCCAGCCAACAACCACCAGCTAGTTTTGCCAAACATACCCTTAGAAGATTTAGGGAAGAGGAATATAAAGGATTAACTTGAATCACGATATTCATTAACTGGTGATTCACTTGCATGCGTAATCGTTGCAGAGAGGATCTTGATCAAGTACGAATTGATATAACTCACCAAAACGTAAACACACAATAATTAATATTGAATATCTATCAGTATTATATAGAGGAAATATAACTCAAAAACCCCTATTACACATAACTCGTGTTTCTCTAGATGAACCCTAACTTGGTTGCATCTCATGTGTGTCTTTAGATCAATCTTAACTCGGTTGCATCTCACACGTTCTATAATGTCTAACCATGACTCGGTTTATATAGACTAACCTAACCTACTAAGCAAAATATTACCAAATATAATGACATAACAATTAGAAAACAAACTGTAATTAGGAAACATAGCAAACTATGACCTACTTGTCAATATTGGTCCCTCAACATCACTGGATTGTGACTTGGAGTTTGATGATGAGTATTTTCCACTCCCGTTAATAACAACCCATGTTTGACAAAGAGTGTTAATTGTCATTCATATGTCAGTGTTGAAGGCACATGCATTTTATATATGACCGACGTCCATGGTTGGCATCTCTATGATTCCAAATAACCGATTTTGACATTAGATTTTTAATTCGTAGTTGCTTAACGTTATTAAAATGCATCCAAAAGGCTTCGACAATGTTGGAATTAATGAAGTCTAAGTATTTAACCACTTATCTTAAGCATGGCTACTAAAACTGTATGGAAATGTCTATAAATGGTTTCCCCCGAATGGTTAAAAGATTCTTGCACAAATCTATTCGTACATCCATGTGCCAAAGTCATAAAGAAGATTCCGACAGACTCCTCAATAGATATATTACGTGTTTGTTTCAATCCATAATTAGTTGCAAGATCTGTACATAACTGTCTAAAAATTGGTACGTGCAGTCTAAAAATTTCATAACACCGCCTCGGATGACCATTTAATATTTCATTAATAAATATATTCCCTGTGCGATTTGAGGTGTGACACGACGTTCGTGCGATACGCAAGTTACGAGCTACTAGGAATCCTTTCACAACTATTGCACATAACAATTTGAATTCCACATCCTCATCATCCGAATATTTTCATCATCATATGAATCAGAGTCGTCACTATCCATCCTATATAATATAAATTTAAATCAAAACGATAACACATAATGTCAAAGGGATAAATCATAATGTCAAACAATAAACACTAATGTCAAATGATATCACATAATGTCAAACGATAAGATATAATGTCAAACGAAAAATCATTATTCAATAAGTAACTTAAGGTACTCCATCTTTGCTTCGTGAGTTGTTGGAAACATAAAAGCTTCACGATATTGCTTTTTGGTTAAGACATTCTATGCTTGTGAATGCTTTTTAGAACCTTCTTTATAATCAGGAAAAGTGAGGACAATGTTCATGCAATCTGATATTGTTGGAGAGTGACTATTCAACGTGTATTTTGTTGTTAAGACATCCAATGCAGCATCTAGTTTTTCCTCACTATTTGAAATTTTACTCTTGGTTGAGCGGTTGTTGATAACATCTTTAGACTTCTTCCTTTTACCCAAACTACTTTTACCAAAAGTAGGAAATGAAGGCTCTTCATCGCCAAAATGCATTCATTACCAAAATTTATTCCATCTCCCATGCCCTCTATATATTCTTCGCGTGGAACATCGTCCGGATTGCTATTGTTTTGAAAATTGTAACGGAGTCATAGTCTGATCTCCAACGGCAGCACAATCCCCAAACAAAGGAGCATAATGCGTCTCGTATATGTCCAAATTTTTGTCCATAAATTTGGCAAACTCTTTATGTAGCTACCTACAAGATAAGCAGATTAATTTATGGATTTCACGATGCAATTTTAACTACACATAATTAAAAATAATAGTAGAACCTACCTTTATTTTCTCCTCTCACCACTAAGGTGATGCATCAATTAAGCTTCTTGTCTCGCCGATTCCAGTTTCAAGCCTCACTAAGCGGTCATAAAGCTTCCAATCTTTTTTCATGTTGTCCCATTTGTTTTTAAGTTGTTTTTTATCAAAGTTTTTGCCAGTTTCTTCCTTCATGGTTTTCCCTAAATTTCCCCACCCAACCTTATTGAAATGAGTATTGGGCCTATTCTCTTTTCTAAGTTCAGTCAAGCAAGCATCGATAATCTCCATGAATGTAGCATTATCCCATACGATTCTTGATTTATTCTTTTTATTGATGTTTCACAATCAAAAGCATTAGAATTTTTTCCATCCATTATCTGATAATAACACAGTGCCACAATTTAACAAGAAGATAATAAATTATCAAAACTTTGTAACAAAGCAACATCATGCTTTCAGCATCTAGCTTCCATGAAACATCATTGCAAATTCTCAATATTATATATCTCACACAAGTGACAAGTTGATAAGATTAGGGAAAAAAAAGGAAAAACAAGCAGTACTACTTTGAATTAATAATATATGGTGATAAAAAGTCAAAAGTGATAACAATACTTCTGTTATTATTAATACTATGGTGATAACAATTCCTTTGTTATTAATACTTTGAATTAATACTTGTGTTATTATTAATACTATGGTGATGACAATAACTTCAACAATGATAAAAATAGATGGTGATAAAAAGTCAAAAGTGATGGCGTGCACTTAACATACAAAAGCTAAAATACTTACAGTAGCCGATCGCCGTGCAACGAGAGAACAAACAAGAACATCAAAGCAAAGAGAAGAAAAATATAAACATAGGAGAATAATGAACGTCAGATAATTATATTTAGGATTAGGGTAAAGGGTGGGTAGATTAGTGATTTTCCAATTAAAAAGCCAAAAATATTTTTGAAAAGCTAGGATTTGGGGCTTTTGGAAAATAGCTTTTTCGAGCCAATCAAAAAGCCAAAACAAAAAGGACTTTTACATTTGCCAAACACCTTTTTAGCTTATTGGCTTCTTGAAAAAGCCAATAAAAACTTTTCAAACTCAATCCCATACACCCTCTAAGTTATGACATTTGATTCTTTACGTCGAATGCAATCTCAAAATGAGTCTTTACTTACTGTATGCTCACTATGGTTCATATTTTATTTTTATTTTTCTTATGGTTGAATTTCAAAGCTAGATAGAGATTTGGAAATCCTCTACAGCTTTTAAACAGAATAATCTTTAGATAAAGGTTATAAAGGCTATTCATTACATTCCTAGATAGTGACATTCGTTATTTTCCTAAACTTGGAAACCCGACCCGTTTAGATTTAATAAATTCGATATTTCATTTATTATTAATAATCCTTTGTTATTGTACGTTTGTCTCGTTTATGATTTGCAAGTAAGTCGTTTGTTCATTCATGTTCATTAAAGTTTGTTTGTTTAGACCTTAGTTTGGTTGGTCCTTTATTAATTTTGTTAGTTAGTGTAGTTAGTTTCTGTTTTATTTCCATCTTCAAACCTCAGTGACTTAAATGCGATTAATCACAATATTCTCTTCTTCCCATCTTTATCACGATTAGACCTTGCATCCCACTAGAGGTGGCAAATGGGTTGGGTTGGGTCGAGTCATGGGTCAAAACGAGTTTGGGTTAGAATGGGTTATGGTCAGAACATGTCAATTAAAAAATGGTTGTTTTGGTTAGGGTCTGAATAGGTTAGGGTTGGAACGGGTCAATTAAAAAAAAGGTTGTTTTGGTTTGGGTCGAAATAGGTTAGGGTCAGAACGGATTTTGTTTCATTTGTGAACGAGGATAACGGCGAAAACATTTTAGTGTTTTTAGATTTTATTGATATTTTGAGTTATGTTTTTTTTATTATTTTATTTTGAAATATATTTAGGGGTTTTTCTGTTAATATTAAAAACCTCAAAAAAATATTTAAAAAAAAATCATAACTCAAAATATAAATCATAAACAAAAAAAGTAAAAACACTAGAATGTTTCCTCTGTTATATAAAAAAATCTTAGAGAAATCAAACAGAAACTGAAAAAATCGACAAAAATGAAATAAAAAGCCAAATCCGAACCTAATCAATCGAAATCGAAAAATCAATTAGAATAAAACTAAAAGAATTCAAACCAGAAACATATGCAACCGAAGGTTGATAACTTACATTTTCAGTGAAACGTTTGGCCAAATCATCAGAAGTTACAGACTTCTTTTTCATATAAAAGTCAAGGTTAGAACAATTGGAAAAACTTTTCAATGTATTTGTTCCAGTTGATTTGACAAACTGAACCTTTTTAGCATGTTTTAACAATTGTTTCGCTTTAATTAACGGGTCTGATGAGTTCGATGTCTTGGAACAAACATATTGACTTTCCAAATCTTTCAACTTGTCAGTTTCATTGTAAAAGACGCTCTCAATTAGTTCCGGTTTAATGATACTAATTGGGATATCTTTTTCAGTGAACATCGTGTTCATTCCCTTTAACTTAAAAACCCTAGCAGATGATGGCTTAGAACTAGGAGGATTTATGAAACGCATTAAGTCCTTATAAAAAATTTTCGGTTTTTCTGATTTCTTTACCTTCACAGGTTTAACTTTCATTTGTTCATCCTTAGTCACATGAGGCTTGTGTGAACCATACACGGCTTCCTCAAATTCATGAGGCTCGCAAAGAATATGATTAGAACTTGGGATGTTCTTGTTCTTGTGTATAACCTCGGGTTCAAACACATCCTCAATAATTACTTTGTCAACATTCTCAACAAAGACTTTGTTGCTTTCAACATGAGGTTTTTGAGGTACAAATTGGGTTTTAACAGTTTCAGTTTTAACAGGTTTAGCATTTTCTGAAATCACAGATTCTTTCACAATCGAATTTTCTTCTCTTTTAGCAAAAAGGATTAATTTTATATTCATTGTGAAACGGCGGTGGAATTTCAACAAAACCTATACCTTTCTTTGAATTTTTTTTGTTTTCCAGACACTTCAATAATTTCATTCAACAAAAAAGAAGAGTTTCGAAATTTACCCAATTTGTTCTTCAATTCAAGAACCTCATTTTCAAGCTCGGTTATCTTTGAACGATGTTTCAAGATTTCTTGAAACTTTTGGTCATTAATCATCATTTTCACAGATAACTCAGCCTTGAGATCGTGGTTACTTGTCGACAATGCTTCAATCTTTTCTCGTGATCTCATTTGAGATTCAAGATTGTCGATAAGTATCCATTAGTAAAGCAATTTCTCTCACTAAATTATCATTATGATTCTTTAAAGACTCTATCTTATATTAGTCTCACATTCAACACAAGTTACTTTAACAGATGACGTAGTAGAGATAGAATGACTAACCTCATTGATCTTAGCTATGCAAGCCAAAACAGTTGGAGACTTGTCACATGAGTCGTCAGAATCAGATTCAGAATCATTGTCAGAGGACAGCTCACTTCCACTTGCATCTTAAAAGTCTTTAGTTAGCCCAAACATAGCCAAATTAGCTTGATTATCATTACACAACAGTCGTTGTGACCAATCATTTTCATCAACTAACATTGCTTGTGACCCAGAAGTAGGCGGTTTCTTTTCAGCATCATTACCACGTGGTGTAGAAGAATTTTGATTTTGACCACGAGGACCAGTATAATCCTTTTTCGGCTTGTCACATTCTTTTGCAAAATGCCCGAAATCTTGACATTTGTAACATTTCACTTTTAACTTGTCAAATCCCAATTTCTTGTTCAAGGCAGGAAGATCTTTACTAGTCCTTTGCATGAATCTCTTAACCTTACAAAAATCATAACCATGTTCCACTTTAAATCCATGATCTCCAAATCATCCGGATCAATCTAATCATAATCCTCATCAGTCAGATCACTTGTGGCTATCTTACTACTCACCAAATTTTCATATGAAGACATGAAGGCTGTCAGAAAAGCAAAATTTTGTTCAGCTTCCTTCATGTTTACACTAGGTGGTGAAGCAAATGGATTTGTAGTAGATGAACTTCCAGATCCAACAGAGACACCAGGTGATCCAGAATTACCAGCAATGTAAAAACATGCTCTTGGATCATTATAAACAGTTGTTTCATTTTCACTTGCATGCTGTGTAAGAAAAGCAGTGATTGGAGAAATAGTTGAACTTAGAGGCATACTACCACCATAGAAAGCAGGATCTTGATTTTCCTTGGAGGATTTCTGACACTTAAGATCATATTCTCTTGCTTCAATCTTTTGCAAGAATTCAATTGCAGTCAAGTCTTCATTCGCGAAATAGTTATTCTCTTTTAGAACCATTAAAAACGTAGAATAAGAACTTGGTAGTGCACTCTTGATAGTGTCAATCTTGTCAACCTCAGAAGTTTCCAATCTCATTTTGTCCATCTCAGCAATCAAGTGATTAAACCTAGTAGTCATCTCCTTAACTGTTTCTCCATTCAGTAAGTTAAAGTTTCGAAATTGAAACTTAAGCATTACCTTCTTACTCTCAGCTGTATTCCCCATACTCCTCATACGAATATGTTGAAATAAGGAAGCACATATCTTTATGCTACCCACTTGGTGAAAGATGTTTTCAGGTAAAGCCATAGTAAGAGTAGAATAAGCCTTTGTCTCAATCTCTAAAGCTTTTTTCTCTTCTTGTGAATATTGAGAAATAGCTTTAGGAGTATAACCAATAGTGTCATGTCTAATCATAGGAACAACATATACCTCATCTAGGCAATATGAGCAGTCAGGATGAACAGAACCCAAATGAGCATGGAAACGGAGTTCCCATTTAGCAAAATCGCTAAATTTCATCAACCTTGGACTTTCGAATGTGAACCTATCTCGGTATCAAGTTGCAATATTTGTTGCATTAACATGTTATGTGAAGCTAATACATACATACCAGCCATGTTTGTCAAGTGAAAATGTTTTCAAACTCTAAGGGTTAAAGTTGAAACTTTTAATTAACGAACTGTGAATAGTAAGGATAACGAACTGTGAACATTTGTAGCGAATTGTGAACAGTAATTAACGAATCACAATTTAACGAAGTTAAAAGTGATCAGGTAACGAATCCAAAATGGTTTTAACGAATCTGAAAGAAGTTAACGAATCTGATTGTCAACGAATCAGATGGTCAACGAATCACATAGCAGTAACTTTGACGAATTAGAAATAGTTTATAACGAACTGGTTCACGAATTAAGTCAAATAACGAATCAAGTTGTCAACGAATCAGGTGATTCTCTATAACGAATCACAAAGTGTAGCCTTTGCGAAATAAGTAACGAATTGGCTACAATTGATAATGAATCAAACTGATAGCGAACCAGGTTGTTACAACGGTTGTAACAACCCTCTGACAACAAATGCCACGTGGCAAAAGTTGTTGTAAAACAGTTAACAAGGTAAGACACGTGTCACAGGAATCAGTGGACACGAATCAGATTGTATAACGAATTGATTTACGAATCAACCAAAATTCATAACGAATTAGCTTAAGAGATTAACGAATTAAACTGAAAGATTAACGAATCAGATTTAAAAGTTAACGAATTGATTTGAATCTTCAAATCTTCAAACACAAATTTCCAGATTCTGGAAATGTAAGAACACCAACCCAGAAACTGAAATTTGTAAAACTCACTTAATACTTAACCAAATCACTCAATCTGGTTACCAAAACACTCGGAAATCAATAGAGAATTCAAATCGCATTATCTCGTAACACAATTATCCTTAACACGTATCCAATTTAACCAAAAACCATCCTCTGTTCTCGGCTAAATCCAGATCTGAACACAATCCAAAATTCAATTCCAATTAACCAAAGCTTACCAATACCTTAACACATTCAAATCCAATCCAAACCATCCATAATTCATCCAATTAAACCTCAATTTGATCCAAAATCAAACAGAACCAAAACTTAACAATTATGAATCTAATAAACTCAATTAACAATCAAATCAAGCGTAAACGAGAGCACCGAAAGCTCTGATACCACTTGTTTGAACTCGGGTGGATTAATCTTAACACACAGATCACAGATCAGATATGTATATTAATAATTATCCTAAGGATCTAGTTCATTGTTACTCTTGATTATATGTTATATTATGTATATATTAGTTGTATGTATGTGATTGATAATATTAATCTGAAGATGAAGATTGAGAGAGAATTGGACAGCAATTCGTTAATGTAATCTCCAAACTTAAATTAACAGTGGACATATGCCACTATATATAGAAGATGGACCTAGTTCGTTAACATTCCATGATGAACTAGATTCCACTTCGTTACATACACATTAAATGAAATAACTTAACGAATCACCCCCTGATTCGTTAAACATCCTTAACGAATCAGGAGGGATATTGACTTAGATCTAGTTCGCTAAACATCCTTAGCGAACTAGACAATACTTTAACGAACTACAAAGATAACTTAACTGTTTATTACATAAATCAAACCACAGATACGTTAACGATAAATACAAAGACTCAAGACGCAAAACCGTTCACTAACAAACTTGACTCGGGCTTAGAACAAACCCAATCCTAAATCCATTCAACTCGTCGGTGAACCGGGTAATTGATTTAAGTTTATTCATTGATATTGTTAACGTTCAGTTGAATTGATAGTGGGTATAATACACAATTGGAGAATTAATATTCTAGGGTTCATGTTGAAGTTGGGGTTTTTTTCTGATTGTTTGTTAAAAATAATAGAAACCAGTTATTAACCAAGTCATTGGGCTAGCCGCTAGTGTAAGCGGTTGTGTATTGCTTGTGTGGTCAAGGGGATCCAGGTTCATTTCAACCCATGCACATTTTATTTTTTAGTTCTCTTTTTAGTTTTTTATATGATTAAATCCATGTTCGATCATACCGTTGGACTAAAATCTATTTATTATTTGACGTTATACCATTTAATATAAAAATATAAAAAATAGTTAATTTATTGTCACACCCCGACTTAGGGCCAAGAAGTGTGACCAATAGTTGGTACTAGTTTTGTAGATATATCAGAGTTGCAAGTTTTTTTTAGCGGAAGACTTCGTCTATAATAAAAGATTTATTTATTTATTTCAAACGCTTCTCAGATATTAAAGATCAAGTGTTTGCTTTACAATTCATGTTTAATCTGATTACAATATTTTAAAAATAAAAAACTAAGACACTTCATATAACGAGCATCTAACTTCATGAGTGACTCTAATACCTTGCTATCTCTGCTAAGCTTGATTCCCTGAAATGTGGGAATATACGTCAGCGATATGCTGTTGAATTGTTAACTGTAAAAACATTTAACAAATATTTAAATGACGAAATAGTTTTCACAAACAAACTTAGCAGGATCTTTCTATCCCGGGATTTGTACCACTTGCCATACACACATAATCAAAGGTTCTCCGAGCCACAGAGCCCTTTGGAGAACTTGTTATGACTGCTTATTCGGTTATGTTTAGATCCATACATATGTGTAATCGGTATAAGTTGCTTTTATTTTCTATCATGTATGATAATGATCATGTGATCTCTGATAAACATTTGACTGACTCTTTAAGATATACAACTCGTTTATCTTATTGAGTATAAATGTGTTTGACTGCTTGTAAAGGTTTAACGTATTCATCTTGATTGTCTGTTCTAAATGATGTGGTGATCTCGTTTGAAAACCTATATGAATGAATGATGCTAAACCTATTGATGTATAAGAAATTATACATCTTTTCAGTACTAAAACATCTCCAAACAAGCACAATTTCGGAAACTATATTAGAATAAATAACCACTAATTTTTATAATTTCTATCTATAGGTAAATATAGTACTTAGGGATAATACAAGCTGAAATACAAAGAAAAACAAAGATAAACAGTGAAAACTAACAAGACACACCCCATGGTGAATCAAGACATGGCTATGCCTAGAGCATACGAAGTAAAGACAAAAATCAGGAAGTCAATACATGGTCATGTTAACCAAGACAAACCCCATGTAATCAAAGGCAATAAGAAAAGACAAAATAGAAGGTTTTGAAGCAAAACACGTCCATGCCTTCCCAAAACACGGCCATGCCATCAGAACAAGAGAAAAAGACAAAACAGGAAGAGTTTGGACTGTTATGAAACTCAACACGGTCATGCCTTGCTTAGCACGACCGTGTTATCCTTGATTTGTATGATCTGATGTGAAAAGTAATGCAGCATGACAAATTTGGCGACACGACCGTGCCTTGAGGGTCTGATCAGCCTATAAATTGAATGTTCTTCTCCTTCGTTTAATGAACTTAAACACCCATTGGAGGAGCTTTCAAGACTCTCAAACCACTTCCTTTTACCACCATTAATAAGGGAATTAATACCATCCATCCAACAATTGAAGATTAAGGAGATTAAGATTTTGGGAGAAGTTATTAGCATCAAAGACTAATCATCAAAATTGGTTAGATTGTTTCAATTTGATCTTGTTTGAATATATTACTTTGATAACTATCATTAGTCTATTAGTGGCTAAACATCCATAACATTGGTTTATAATGAATCTTAATTAGAGTTTGATAACTTTAGTAATACATGTGATCGGTGTTTTATAACTAATGGTTGTGTTTCAATTCACTTGACGATGAATGTTAAATATTCTTAAATGAAATGCTAAGCTGACGATAAGCCGAGAAATTTCTAGTCCTACAAAGCATTGGTGAACCTTAAAATAGACACTAAGACCCCGAACTTGATCATAAGTCGAGAAATTGCTATTCTTGTGAGGACTTGCTTGATAAATTAAGAATCTTTAAAATCAAACCCCAAACGCCAAGCTTGACAATATGCCGGGGAACTGCCACTCTTGTGAGTGTTTGGGAATAACTTAAGAATGTTTTAAAGAGTCGCCAAGATTCTTGTAAGGGCTTGGTTGGGGAAAAAACATGAATCTTAATATTAACTTGGACCAATGGAATATTAATAGTGATTGACCATTTTAGAATGAGAACTATCAACAATGTTGTGGAAACGGTTGTTGGTGTTCATCCACTAAGATCGGTTAATTACTCGTTAAGTGAGTGTATAACATAACCAATTTAAAGCTATTGTTGAGTGGTTATTACATGAGTTCTATAATTGTTCAAGATTTGTGCGGGTTAAGATTTGGTAATTCAAGGTTAACCCTTTAACACTTAACTAATCATAAGTGGTATTTTAGGCATAATACAAGGTTTATTTTACAAAAGTATCAAGGGCAATTCACTTATTAATTTAAGGGATTGTATCATCTTAAAATTGAGTTAACTTATCTTTATTCAAAACCACTTGCTTACATAAAATGATGTTTTAGTCAAAAAGGGTCAAAATTCATCTCTTTCTTTAATTATCATGGAATAACATGACCAACTATGTTATTCTCACATTTAATTACCATAGCAAGCTCAAGATCACATGTTTACTAATCAACTATCAAACCTAGTTTAGAGGAGTTTTAACCAAGATGATACCATTTTATCTTTAGTTTTCTTTCCACCTTAATATATAAAAACCAAAATATATTGTCTTCTATTTTATTTCTCTTAGAACCTATTCACTAGAAACCAAAACAAAAATGACTTTTACTTCTGGTTAAATAAATACAACGATTAAGTATTAAAACTTTATAAGTGTGTCCGTGGATCGATATTTGGTTCTTACCTATACGTTACTGAAAATATGATAGTTACACTTGCCTATTTGTGTGTAAGTTAAGATAATAATTATTTTTATAAATTTAAAATTCAACTTTGTGTGAACAAACCTTTGAAAAAAATTAACATTTTTTCATACTAAACCTATGCCGTGAACGCTACGTCGCGTAGCGTGACGAATCACGGGTCAGTTTATCGCGAAGCGCGAAACCATCCAAATCTTGGTTTTCTCCCAGCTCCGTCGCATAGTGCGACAGGCTTAATCCTTTCTCGTCGCGTAGTGCGATTGATACAAAAATTCAGATCTCTCACTTGTGTTCCCTCTATTTTCACAAAAAGACTAAGGTGGCTCACGGTGATGCGAGTGTGCAAAGTGCTTCATTAAATCGCCACATTGCACCCATTTCCCGTGCCCGTGTGTCATAGCCCCCGAACCTATACCACGAGAGGGGAGCCGTGAGCACAGGCGGGGGTATTGGTGTTTATATAATATTTTTTTGGTTGGACAATAATTTATTAGTACCGTAGTTAGAAATAAATATCAGAGTGTAAAAACACCATGATTCTTAACATAAACTGGTGATCAAACACATTTTTATACAAAAAAAAGTTTTATATAGATAAACCCTAATTTACAAAAACATATTTCTTTATTTTGGTGACAAAACACTTATTTAAGCTGAAATGCCCGCATGCATCATTCTTGTGTTTTTAACAAGTCACCTTACACAAGTTTAAAAATATTTTGCCAGTAAGAAATTCAGGTTAGTACATGCATTTGTAAATGACACGTTTTTACAATCACAACATTAAAATGTTTTTAAACCCGCCTACTTACAAATTACTAAAAGGTACTTGTCACTCGACCGTATCTGTGATTTTCGTCATATTACTTATTGGCTAACACTTGTCCAATAAGTAACGTGTAATAACCCATTAGGTAAACCTTGTATACAAAACCCCACAATACCAATAGTAACCATTACATAAGTCTACAGAGACTTAATCACTGTAACGTTATTACAAGCTTTTGAAAATATTTTGAAAGCATTTGGACTATTTGTCATTGGCTTAATAAGTTTTTTCAAAAATCATCATGGCAAGTATTGGAAAACCAGTTATCTCACACAAATGTGAGTTGTACAAAAACTTGAATATCTCACCTTTCAAGTTTATTATTTACAAGCCTCATGGTAATTAAGAACCTATATTAACACAATGTAGTATATAAATATTGGTATAAACCGATAATCGTAACGATAATCATTAGATTAGAAACTTTACACGATGGCACAAAGTCTTACCTTGTTTGGACTGAGTTTGGACTCGTGTATTAAGCTTCTTTCGATCGGACTAGGGTATTGTTACGGCTACTCGAAGTATTATACTAATACTCTAATTATATCAGAAAATGAGAGAGATAAGTAAATAATGGAAAAGAAAATTGTGCCTATGTTCCTCCCCTTTTATAGCTGAGTGTAGGTCTCGTATCGCGTATCGCGGCGGATTTATAGGGTTGTCGAGTCAGCCCTATCTATGCAACATCGCGTGCGACGCCGCGGCCAATGTATCACGGCTGCGTAACGACGACTTCGCGTATCGCGATGGGTTACTTAAGTGCATGTCGCATAGCAGGATGGTTCTCAAAATTTTCCGTATAAACTATAAGCCTTCGTGTATCACGACGATACATTTATTCATTTGTCGCGTAATGCAATGGGAATGCAATTAAAAATACTTTATTTTCCACAAAAATACTAAGGTGGCTCTCAAGCGGCTCGCGACGATGTGAACGTGCGAAGTGTATCATCAAAGCGCCACATTGTGCCCATCGTACTCCACCCGATCCCGAGCCTGTACGTGTCGGGTGCTTCGTACCTTCTCTAATACCACTGAGTGTGTCTTGCCATATAAGAATATTATCATATGAGTTATCGTCCCTATAAAGAGCTTACAAGTTTTTCTTTCTAGCTATGTGGGACAAGAAATTTTCCTATTTGACCAATGTGGGAGAAACACTCACATGTTGGATTGTTATATCGTGCCCGTGCCCATGCCTGTGCACGCCAGTGTCTTGCCATACAAGAATATTATCTTGTGATCCATTCTCCTTCTAAGAAGCTCACAAGTTTTATATTCTATACATGTGGGACAAGTTCTCTTTTTTTTTTTATCTATATCGTTGTGGAATAACGTCATTTTCTTTTTTCTCCAATGTGGGACAAACCCACTTTCTTATTTTTTTCAATGCGGGATGCTTTCACTTTCTTATTTCATATTCTCAATTAATTATTTTGAGAATATTTTTTTCCTATACCTTTCACTTATTGTCAAAAATTGACCGAAATTTTCGGGATGTTACATTTATAACATTCTTGACGTTTTTGTTTAACACCAAACCAACATCGAACGTAGTTATTATTATTAGTATTATCTACTTATACTATTAAAGCAAAACATTTTTTACACATGCCCTTTAACTAGGTTATCCACATAGGATGCCAAGTATACAATTTATATAAATAAATTATCCACCTAATAAACAATTTAATTTTAAACATTTACTTCAAGTTGGAAAAGGTTTCGAAATAAATAGTTATAATAACCATTTATTTTTTTAAATTTTGAGACTTTGTTATTTTATTTTATTTTGTATTTTGAAAATTATTTATGAACGTTTGGACTAGATGTATGGATGTTTGGATTGAAATGGTGGTTAATTCACGATGTTTGGATTTTATTATTGCTTTATTGAACGTTTTAATAAAAAATTATAAATGTTATATCTCATTTTTATATTCATATTTGTAGCATTCTTTATGTTGTGTACTTATATGTTTTATAATTTCAATAAAAATAATTTTTTTAACACACAACTTATGTTATAATATCTACATGTTTACATTTCATAGTTTACAATATATGACTTTAATAGATGATAAAGTTTTAATTAAAGTTTATTGGATTTTAATAATCCTTATTAAATGGTATTAGCTGATAATAATTCATATTCATTTCATCGCCACTGGTTGTCACAAATTTAATAAAGTTTGCCCCCAATGGCCCCCCCTTTAAATAGGACTTAACGACGTTATACTGTTTTCTGAATTTTAAACTAATGTGTTAGGGCTTTTGATCGGAAGAAGGATACGGGCCGATTTAATAAAACTTAGATCAAAACGGTGCTCCAAAACGACAAAATAATGCTTCAGTTCGAGTGTTTGAGCTTACAATTAACAAAAATCAAGCCGTTCGGATCACCATTTAGATTTAAATTTTTCATCAATCAATTCGTATCCTCCTTCCAATCAAAAGCACTAAAATATTGGTTTGAAGTTCGAAAAAAAAGTATAATGCCGTTAATTCCATTTTAACAGGGGACCACCGGGGGCAAACTTTTTAAAATCTGCGACCGCCAGTAGCGATAAAATGAATAGAGATTATTATCAGCAATACTGTTCAATAGGGATTATTAAAATCCAATAAACCTTTAATTAATATGTTTTTTTTTGTTTCATGGTATAAGTTAGAAATATATTTTAAATTGTCATTTTTCTCTGTTTGTCTTTGTATGTTGGATTCTTTTAATTAAAACAGCTGTTGGGTGCGGATTTTCATCCTCGGAATTGAGCCTAATTTCAGGATAACGACCTAAGCTGCTATTCTGAGGAAGGTACGTTAACTAATTCAATTGTCCTATATTATCTGATTGTTTTGCAGATAAAAGCACGTATTAAATATGTTTATAAGAACATGGATTGCAACGGAATGATACTTGAACTTCGTCAACAAAGAACGTGGGCAGCAACGGCTTGTTGAAGAAATAGTCTTGGGTTTCCGGAATAATCGGAATAACAGTTGTAATCTTCTTATTATAAATACGAGCTGATAGTATCGATAGGTCACACGCAACTCACTCGTTTAGCTACTAGTACTCATTGTATCACTTAGCTCACGATTACTAAACAACTCCAACCTCTGTAATCAACAATTTTGTTATTAATAATATCGACGGTGATAGTTTTCACCGTCCGGGGGTTTTTTGTGCCGGAGATCATAATAATCAAGCGTAATTCGACCAAAAGTTAAGTTCATAATCTTTAACCGAAGTGATTCGACTAAAGATTACGTTGTAAACTCTTGACCGAAACGAAGATTATCATAATCAAGGGTTTTTTCCCTCGTAATCATATCTTTGTGTTCGATCTTATTATCATCAAGCACTCCACCTCACGCACTAATTTGATCAAAAGTTGTTTTGCCAATTTTGACCAAAACAATTTGGCGCCCACCGTGGGGCAATCGGTGCTTTGATCATTTATCAACTCTCAATTCAAACCTTACTTTCAATATCCACAACATGTCTACCCAACCAAAGATGGTTTCTTCTTCTGCCACAGCCTCAGATTCCTCTGTGAAGCTTTCCATGCCTCCTCCTCCTTCTGCTGCTGTTATTCCGAAGAAACCGGAAATCGTTCAGAAGAAAACTGCTACTCCAGTATTTTCGGGATCGAGACCATCTCCCCAGGATCCCGTTATGGTATCTAATAATGAACTTTTGTCTATTTATAAGCGGTTACAGGAACAGATGGATCGCCAGAACAAGACCAACCAAATGCTCGTGAAGGAACTGGAAGACTTCAGGAAAACGAAACAGTCGATGGAAGAATTTACACCACTAATCCCAAGATCTCTGGATTTCACTCCTTCAGGATCTTCAGGATTGGTGCGTCCATAACCAGCTATGGCGTACAATCCCGGGTCCTCAACTTTCCAACAATCTGGATCCTCGGGATTGTTCCATCAGGCGTTATCCTCAGGTCCTTACCAACAGGCGTTATCCTCAGGATTTTCGCAGCATGGAGGACCCACAGGATCGTTCCAGCAGTCCGGATCCTCAGAATTGTCCCACCAGACAGGATCCTCAGGTCCTTATCAGCAGGTGGTATCCTCAGGATTTCAGCAACAAGCAGGATTCTCAGGATTGCCTCCATCAGGGTTTATGGGATCCTCTGAGATGCACCATGGGGACTTCATCCCGATGCAGGCTATCACTTCGGCCACTCCATTGTCACTACAGGAAATACTATGTTCGGGATTGCCAGCTACAACACCCAAACCATTCCTCAGAATATCAATCAGGGTAACACTTTCAATACAATTCCTTTTAATGTTAATCAAGGATTTTTGCAGGATGCAGGTATAAGTTCAAACTTAGCTCTGGAATTACAGAAGCTTAAGTACATGATATCAAATGTTCCTGGTGTAATCCGTCCTATAGCTGAAGTCCCCACTGATAGTCACCGAGTGTCCCGATTCGTACCATCAATTGGCAACGTACAGATTCCTAAACGGTTTCAAACCCCGAATATGAAGCTGTATGATGGTTCGACGGATCCTGAGGAACACGTTGCACAATACAGAGAGCGTATGGAGATCAACCCAAACCCGATGGAAATCAAGGAAGCGTGTCTTTGAAAGGGTTTGGGTCTACATGTACTGGTGCAGCTATGAAATGGCTACTGAGTATTCCTCCTAATACTATCACTTCTTTTTCTCATTTAATTAACTTGTTCAATAACCAGTTTTCTGGCAATAGAACCTTTGAGAAAATGACAGGTGATCTTTACAGGGTTACCCAGAATCCTGGGGAATCCTTGAGAGATTTTATTACCAGGTTTAGCAAGGAGTCGTTGGAAATCCCAAATCTAAACCCGGCCTCAGCAGTGGAAGCTCTTAAGCTGGGGTTAGAAAAAGGCTCCTCTTTCTATGATGATCTCGTTATGACTCCATGCAGGTCATTAGATGAAGCAAGAAGCAGAGCTCTGAGGTTTATCAGGCTGGAAGATGATAAGATAATCCCTAAAAAGATCGATATCCTGAAGTATGATCAGACGAACAGGAAGGCCGAATCCCCAGGAAAATCATATTGGTTAAAGCCTTATTATAAGCCTAATAACCCCAGGATCAATGCTGTAGATGATGAGGATAATGAATAATATCCTAAGGTTTCTGAATATTGTTTTTCTGTTGATATTGGTGGATTAATGTGTGCTATGAAGGATTTAGGTGAAAAAGCCAGATGGCCGAAGAAGATGGAAAAACAAGGAGCCTACAAGGATAAATCAAAGTGGTGTGCCTTCCATGAAGACTTTGGGCACTTGACTGACGATTGCATTGCACTCAGAAGGGAGATCAGCTACCTTCTCAGCAAGGGCCACTTGAAAGAGCTACTTGGCAGAAAAAAGGGAAGGGAGAAGAATCCTGAAAAAATTCCTGAGAAGCCGACTCCACCACCAGCGGATGCAAAAACAATTATGTTCATATCCTGAGGATCTGACATCTGTGGAACCTCTTATTCTGCTGTAAAAAGAAATGTTGACCAAAGAAAGTTAGAAGTGGTTGAAAGACCGACAAAGACATCCATTCTCACTCAAGCAAAGACCATAACCTTTGATGAAAGCGACAGAGTCCATATTCAGGATCCTCACCATGATAGTTTGGTAATAACATTATATGTGGCTAACCATTATGTGCGCAGGATCCTCATAGATGGTGGAAGCTCTGTCAACATTATTCAACTAGATGTGCTGAGGAAGATGAACATTCCTGAGGACGAAATTATCCCCAGCTCCTCAGTACTGGTCGGATTCAGCGGAGAAACTAAGAATACTATTGGGGATATCAAGCTCCCAGTATATGTCAAAGGGGTAAATAAAATGCAAAAATTTTGTGTTATTGACTGTTTATCTTGTTTCAATATTATATTAGTGTAACGATTCCGGCAAATTCAGGTATACCCTAGCCGGAATATACTATTTACGTGTTATTTAATACTGATTATATGAGTTATAGTACGTTTATACGAGTATATATGATTCACAATATGAATCATACTCATATATATAGTGAATCGTATTGGAATTACAATTAATCAATGAACGATTATTGAAACCCGAACGAACCGGGAATTACATTATAGACGAAGTATATAATGTTTAGTGATGTTTACGAGGTATTAATGCTTCGGGATAAGTGAATTATAGCACAGAAAAAGGATTTCGATTTATTAGTACGTCGGTACGATAAACGAAACCTTTAACACCAAACCAAGCAAGAGACGATCAATCAAGCCGAAAAAGATGCGTAATTATTAATAATATGATGTTTTAATGTCATGGGTTAAGTTTTTAAAGTTTTTAAATCAGTTTTATGTAAATTATATTTTAACCCGGAAAACGACCATTTTATGCTCGTTTTAGGCCGAATTACGAGTTTAAACGAGAAACGAACTGAGCCAGATTATCCACAACATTATCCGGATTGCGTAATCCGAATATGTGGCTTAGAATGGATTTGTGGGGGCCACCCCCATCCACCCTAAAGGACCGATCGGTCCTATTATTATTATCATACACTTCATTTTTCTTTTTACAACACATTTCAACAACAAACTCTCCCAAAATCCCTTCATATCTTTCAAGTATACAACCAAGATCATCATTTTTAACCAAGATCTTCAAGGTATATACATAATTTGAGGCTTGAATCTTGTTTTTAATTTCATAGTTCTTGAGAACAAGAGGTTCCAAGTGAATATGGGTGAAAACCCGAGATGGAACCGATCCTTGCTAGATCAAGTGATGTATACAAGATATACACGGGATCTTGATCCAAGAAACGAGTTAAAAGTGTCAATAACAAAATTTTACGGTTAGAATCCTTGTAAATGAGTTTCCATGTGAAAGACGGGTGAAAACCCGAGATGAAACCGACTCTTGCATGATCAAGAGATGTATACATGTTATACAAGGGATCTTGGTCCAAGAAATGAGTAAAAAGAGTCGAGAACGGATTTTTACGGTTAAAACCTTTGTTTTTACTTAAAAACCGACAATTTGAAAGAAATGGTTTGATTGATTGGTATAGTTTGCTTGGTATAGTGTTATTGTGCTTGTAAGTGTTGAATCTAGCGGCTAGCAAAGGCTAGAAACCAAGATCTTTGCGATCTAAAGCTAGAAAACACGAGATAGCTCGGTTTTCGTGTGTATATGAAATTTGGACAGATTTTCGTGTGCTTAGAGTCGGGTCACGAAATTTCACAGAGATGATCTACACATGAAAATATGAGATCTGTGAATTTTTGGTAATTTTTGGAGAAAAGATGAATATTTGGTGAATTTAATGCTCGGTTTTGGCCAAAAATAGCTAAACATGATGAAAAATTCTGGAAAAATTAAGATAAGCTTTTTATAACATATAAAAGTCACCCACAAAATTTGAGCTCAGTTGGAAAAGTCTAAGTAGGCTTTTCGGTGAAACGAGTTCTAGGGCTTTCTAGCTCGGTTTTGGGTGAAAATGGCTTGAAAAATAAGTTTTAAATTCTGGAAAAATTCCAGGAAGTTATGAGGATGACAGAGATCATCCCAGAAAAATTTGGGATTTTTCTAAAGTGTTTTGTTATTTTTGACATATTTAGTGTTTTAATAAGATTTAAAAATAGATAAATAAATGTAAATATAGGAAAATAAATCTGGAAAAATTCCAGGAAGTTATGAGGATGACAGAGATCATCCCAGAATAATTTGGGATTTTTCTAAAGTGTTTTGTTATTTTTAACATATTTAGTGTTTTAATAAGATTTAAAAATAGATAAATAAATGTAAATATAGGAAAATAAATCTGGAAAAATTCCAGGAAGTTATGAGGATGACAGAGATCATCCCAGAAAAATTTGGGATTTTTCTAAAGTGTTTTGGTATTTTTGACATATTTAGTGTTTTAATAAGATTTAAAAATAGATAAATAAATGTAAATATAAGAAAATAAATCTGGAAAAATTTTGTAAAATTTTCTTTCTGTCAAAATAAGTTTTGTGCAAAAATTCAAGACCCGAGACTAGACGGGTAATTATTTGTGCTAAAAAGAACGTAAAAACAAATATTTAAAGCTTAAAACGTGTAAACCGGCAAAGTTCGCATAAGCGAGCTGACTGGTACACGAAAACTTTAAAAATGGACTATTTTCATAAATCTAAGTAAATTAAGTAAAAATAAATCATCCGAAAATAATTCGGATGATTTGGGTAATTTTACCCGATTTTACTGTTTCCGGCACCCAAATGACGGAAACGGGCCCCACGGCCAAACGGGGTGTCAAACCGAGCTCTAATTTCATCACCTTAACTAAAATAGCATCCAAACACCATTTTTGGGTCGGGTGTGGCGATTGATACGTATTTAAGTTATGGGAATTATATAGTAACGACTAGATATTATATTACAGATCCAGGCACGTAGCTGTTCCTTATATTACCCACCGACTCACAAAAAGGTGAGTTTTCACGAGCCCCTTTTAATGAATTGTTTTAATTATATTTTCCCGGGGCGGAAAACATGTCTTATTTAAAGTATTTAAGTACATACCGATCGTATGGAAATATTTGTACATTTATATATATATGATCTGATGCACAGAATATATAAAATGTTTATCATGTGTTATTGTTCTGGGGTAACATAGTTCCCAGGGGTTATTATTGTTCTGGGGTAACATAGTTCCCAGGGGTTATTATTGTTCTGGGGTAACATAGTTCCCAGGGGTTATTATTGTTCTGGGGTAACATAGCTCCCAGGGGTTATTATTGTTCTGGGGTAACATAGTTCCCAGGGGATGTTATTGTTCTGGGGTAACATAGTTCCCAGGGGTATTTATTGTTCTGGGGTAACATAGTTCCCAGGAAGTTAAATGAAATGTTCTGGGGTAACATAGTTCCCAGCATGATTATATTGTTAATAAATGATTATTAAAATGATTTGTCAGTGTTTATTTAAATTAGTGAAACTCACCAACTATTCGTAGTTGACCCGTTTTCTTTACATGTTTTCTAGGTATGCCCAAGTTGGAATGATTGATATGTGCTTAACTATCTGTGCTACCTGTTGGAAGCTTGCTGCTCTATGTTTTGTAATGAATTTATTAATGTCTTATCGGTAAAATATGTGTGTAACACCTAGACAGTAATGAAACTCGCAACAATGTAATATGTTATAAATTAATGTAGTGGTATTTTCCTTATAAGCAATGCTGTTGATATCAGATGTGTCTGTGGCATCCCGTGTACGTTTCCGCTGCGGTTACGGGGTGTTACAGAACTTGGTATCAGAGCCATTGGTTATAAAGAATTAGGATGTCTGAAAGAGATACCTAAAATATAACCAGTAGCTCAAGTATTATAGGATCTGAATATCAACTAATAATATATTGTGACGAGATCGGGATGAACTTGGATGGACAAGTGGGTTATTATGGTCCGGAACATAATAACAGGCTTGTCTGCACGAGGGAATTCAGGGGAAGTCACGGGGAATTTAAATAGGTAAAATTGGCAACATATGTGTAAGTATATGATAATATTATTATGTGGTAAAATTGTATAAGTAAGTGCATGTTAATTTGATTTTGAATTACACTATGAAAAGGGACTATATGTTTGTTAACTTGTGTGCAGGTAAAAATGGCAAGAACACCTAGTGTGTCGACGGAAGAGGACCCGGAAGAGGTCAGTTCCGGGGCCTCTGGAAGCCCAAGTGTAGCACCCAGCTCCGAGCCTTCGGAGGCTAGTCATAGTACTTCTAGACAGACCACCCCAGCTAGGAGTGCTAGTTTACCCTCCCCTGCTAGGGTTACCAGGTCTCCTACCCCGCCCGCACCACAGACCGCCCCGATTCCCCCAGACACGGTCCCCGCCTCACGGCGCGGATCAGTGCCCCGTATGTTCCGCCCACTGTTACCCCACCCAGATCCACTTACCATAGGGGCGAGTCCTCCCGCCCCCAGTCCGAGCCTGCGACCCTACCTGTGTGGGGTCTTCCGAGGCAGGAACGGGACTTGGCGGCTTGGCTACGTGTTCTCACCGAACAGGTGAACGAGCACTCTGCCGCCCTGGTCGTGGGGGTACAGAGGCGGGCGTACCTCGGGGACAGCATACTGGACCACCAGTATGCTATTAACCAGTTAAAAAGGGAGTGCTCATACTCCCACTGGTTGATCGGCCAGATGGAAACCCGAATGCGGGTTATGGTGGCGGTGTTGGTGGTGCTGGTGGCGGTGTTGGTGGGGTTGGTTTACCACCATGTGTAGATGTGTTAGATGGTAGAATCTTGAACCGCTTTTTGATACTCCATGTAAGTAGTTAGTGGTGATACTAACACGGAGTGAATCTTGTTTAGTTATAGTACAACCACTGGCCCATAGGGGGTCTCTTGTAGGGCATATCATTATCGATACTTTTGGGTATCATTCAAGCACTGACCCATTGCGGGTTATGTCGAGGATGATACCAACATAGGCCCTTTGTATTAAAACTTAGTTATGTAATGATGACTGGGAAGCATGTAAACGGATGTTTGTGTAATATGTACTAATGTTTATTAATGTATGGAATGTGTTTTGTGTTTCATAATTTGGAATGGTATTAATTATATGTGTTTTCTTGATGTTGTGTAGAATGGCACCGAAACGATCAACGAAAATATCGGAAGTAGATGTGAGCCGTTTGATTGCTCAACAGTGGGAGGCGGCGATACCGGATATAGTATCGCGCATCGCCGCCAGTATTAATAACTCGACCAATCCAACCCCTCCGAGCAATCAAACGCCCATAAATAATGACGGGGAACAAAATGCTAATCCTCCAAGGAATGATAACACTATTCCGAGTAATGACGCACCGCCTAGGGTGGTCGTTACTGACAGCAATGGCCCTATACCTACGGTAGAGACAAACCGTACGGAACCAATTCGTGCATCCAGGGGATGTTCGATCAAGGATTTCATGTTGTGCAAGCCATTAGAGTTTAGCGGGTCTGAAGGACCGAATGGGTTAGTTAAATGGATAGAGAAAATAGAATCAGTGGTGAATATTAGCAACTGTCCCGAGGATTGTATCGTTAAGTACGCCACCTGTACATTCACCGACCATGCCTTGACATGGTGGAACACCATAGTACAGACTCGAGGTCAGGTGGCGACAAACCACATGACCTGGACGGAGCTTAAGGCTCTTGTGTTGGAACATTTCTGTCCAAAGAATGAATTGCAGAAACTGGAAAATGAGTTGTGGAATCTGGAGATGAGGGGGGCGGACTACTTGAGTTATACCAATCGGTTCAATGAACTGTCACGATTAGTACCGTGGTTGGTCACCCCGGAGACGAAGAGGGTGGAACGTTATATTTGGGGACTTACTCCAGTAGTGAGGAGTATAGTCAACGCGGGGGGACACCGGACGTATGAAAGTGCAGTGACACAGGCTGGCATAGTCACGTATGATTTCTTGCGGAGCGGATCACTAAAGGTGACAGGAGAATCCGCTGGGGGAAAACGGGGTGCTCATGATCATAGAGTCCAAGAAAAGCAGCAAAGCAAACGAGCTAGGCCCGCTGCCCAGAGCTATGCCATGACTAGTTCGGGCGGAAGGCAAGAACCGCAGAAGGGAACGTTTCCTAGGTGCGGGAAATGTGGTTACCACCATAGTGGCGTGTGCAAGGAGGTGGTGTGCCACCGGTGTGGCAGGGTTGGACACTACGCACCAAATTGTAAGACAAATCTGAACAACCTGAACCGACAACCACAACCTATTCGGGCGCAACCATTTAGAACTCAACCAGCCCGACTGCAGAACCCGCAAGGAAACCAGATGGTGACCACTAGCCGTGCTTGCTACGAATGCGGCAGCACAGATCACTTCAAAAGGAACTGCCCGAAACTGAATCAGGGAGGAAACGGGAGACAACTCGCGGGTCAGCCATCGTCGTCCAATCCGGCGCGAGGCCGAGCATTTGTGATGGGAGCGAACGAGGCGCGCCAGGACCCCAGCGTAGTGACAGGTACCTTCCTCGTCTCTGATCATTACGCTTCTGTATTATTTGATACAGGCGCCGATAGAAGTTTTGTCTCCGTTAGATTCCTTTCGATAGCAAACCTTCCTATTGGTGAAACCATAGAACCCTACACCGTAGAGGTCGCTAACGGTAAAACCATGATAGTTGATCGGATTGTCCGGAATTGCCCTTTTATTCTGAGCGAACAATCCTTCCTGATTGACTTGTTACCGGTAGAATTGGGTAGTTTTGACGTGATAGTGGGAATGGATTGGTTGGCACGTAATAGGGTAGAAATAAACTGTGAAAAGAAAACCGTCAAGATCCGGGTGTCGGATGACGAGGAGGTATTAGTGCAGGGAGAAAAATCCGGCACCATGATACCATTTATATCCCACCTCAAGGTGTTGAAATATATACGTCAGGGATGTGTGGCGTATCTAGCGAGCCTGACGGCCGATGATTCTGAGGAAAAACGGGTGGACGATATTCCCGTGGTACGCGAATTTCCACAAGTTTTTCCAGAGGAACTCCCTGGATTGCCGCCAACCCGACAGGTCGAATTCAGAATCGATCTGTTACCTCAGGCTGGCCCTGTTGCTAAGGCCCCTTACAGACTTGCACCGTCCGAGATGCAAGAACTATCCAACCAGTTGCAGGAATTGTTGGATAAGGGGTTTATACGTCCCAGTTATTCCCCGTGGGGTGCACCTGTACTATTTGCGAAAAAGAAGGACGGAAGCCTTCGAATGTGCATTGACTACAGGGAATTGAACAAATTAACCATCAAAAATAGGTATCCTCTTCCCCGAATCGATGATTTGTTCGACCAACTACAAGGTGCGAGCTATTTCTCAAAAATTGATCTTAGATCGGGATACCACCAAGTTAGAATTCAAGAGGAGGATATCCCAAAAACCGCGTTTCGGACTCGCTACGGCCACTACGAATTTTTAGTTATGCCTTTTGGGCTAACAAATGCGCCAGCGGTATTCATGGATCTCATGAACCGAGTCTGTAAACCCTATCTCGACAAATTCGTCATTGTATTTATTGACGATATTTTGATATACTCGAAGAGTAAAGAAGAGCACGAGCAACACTTAAAGTTAGTTCTAGAGCTCCTGAATCAGGAGAAGTTATATGCAAAATTCTCCAAGTGTAACTTCTGGTTACAAGAGGTGCAATTCCTCGGTCATATAATAAACCATCAAGGAATACACGTTGATCCGAGTAAGGTTGAAGCAATTAAGAGTTGGCAAGCGCCTAAATCTCCAAAGGAAATCCGCCAATTCTTAGGCTTAGCTGGATACTATCGTCGATTTATAGAGAACTTTTCCAGCATCGCCCAACCTTTAACCCTCCTGACTCAAAAGGATCGGAAGTATGAATGGGGTGAAGAGCAGGAAACGGCGTTTCAAACGCTAAAACAAAGATTGTGCCAAGCGCCAATCTTAAGTCTCCCCGACGGAGACGATGGATTTGTTGTATATTGTGACGCATCCCGTAAAGGGTTAGGATGCGTGTTGATGCAAAATAAAAAGGTCATAGCCTATGCGTCTCGACAGTTGAAAGTTCATGAGAAAAACTACACTACTCATGACTTGGAACTGGGAGCAGTCATCTTTGCACTTAAAATCTGGAGACACTACCTCTACGGTACAAAGTGCACCATCTTCACTGATCATAAAAGTTTGCAGCACATATTCGATCAGAAAGAACTGAATATGAGACAACGAAGGTGGGTCGAGTTACTAAGTGACTATGACTGTGACATCCGATATCACCCCGGCAAGGCTAACGTTGTAGCCGATGCCTTGAGTAGGAAAGATCGAGTTAAGCCACTACGCGTGCGAGCGTTGGGAATGGTAGTCCAATCGAGCCTTTCGGATTTGATTCGAGTCGCTCAACGCGAGGCGTTGAAAGAGGACCAATTGGATAAAGAAGGACTTTTCGGGAACGAGAAGAATTTCGAACAGCGTGTGGACGAAATTCTCTATTTCAAAAGTCGGATTTGGATTCCGACCCTCCATGACCTTCGTGAATTAATCATGGACGAAGCGCATAAATCGAAATATTCCATACATCCGGGATCGGATAAAATGTACCAGGATGTGAAAGAATTTTACTGGTGGCCAGGTATGAAAAATGATATAGCCACATACGTCGGCAAGTGTACGACGTGTGCGAGGGTTAAGGCGGAGCACCAGAAACCTTCGGGAATGTTACAACAACCGGAGATTCCCGAATGGAAATGGGAGCAAATCACAATGGATTTCGTGACACACCTCCCTAAGACATCCCGGGGAAATGATGCAATTTGGGTAATCGTGGATAGATTAACCAAATCGGCACATTTTATTCCGATTAGAAACAATTATAACACCGAGAGACTTGCGCAAATTTATATAAATGAAATAGTGTCTCGTCATGGCATCCCCATCTCGATCATCGCCGATAGGGATAGCCATTTCACCTCCAAACTTTGGCAAGCTGTGCAAGAAGCATTGGGAACACGTATTGACCTAAGCACGGCTTACCACCCTCAGACCGATGGTCAGTCTGAGAGGACCATTCAAACTTTGGAGGATTTGCTTCGTGCCTGCGTACTGGACTTTAAGGGAAATTGGGATCAACATCTCCCACTCGTTGAATTTTCCTATAATAACAGTTACCATAGCAGTATAAAGGCAGCACCTTATGAAGCATTGTATGGGCGGAAGTGCCGATCACCACTTTGCTGGTCTGAAGTGGGAGACTCGCGGGTCATTAGATCGGATCTGGTCCAGGAGACGACCAGCAAGATTCTTGAAATTAAGAACAACCTAAAAGCCGCGCGGGACCGGCAGAAGAGTTATGCCGATACCCGTCGAAAACCGTTGTCGTTTGAGAAGGGCGAAAAGGTATATTTAAAAGTATCACCGTGGAAGGGTGTGGTTAGATTTGGAAAGGCGGGGAAGTTGGCCCCTAGATATATTGGACCATTCATTATTACTGCAAAGATCGGTCCGGTAGCTTACCGACTAGAACTGCCTGAGGAACTAAGTGCAGTTCATAACGTGTTTCATGTGTCGAATTTGAAAAGATGTCTGGCGGATGAGACATCGGTATTACCCTTAGAGGGTGTTCAAATAAGTGATAGGCTCAACTTCGTAGAGGAGCCCATCGAAATAGTGGACGGTAAGATCAAGCAACTTAGACACAATAAGATCTCGTTGGTCAAAGTTAGATGGAATTCGCAACGAGGCCCAGAATTTACTTGGGAACGAAAGGATGAATTTCGGAAGAAATACCCCCACCTATTTCCTCAAAAGGAAGTAGTTGACGCATAAAATTTCGAGGACGAAATTTTTATAACGGGGGGAGAATGTAACGATTCCGGCAAATTCAGGTATACCCTAGCCGGAAAATACTATTTACGTGTTATTTAATACTGATTATATGAGTTATAGTACGTTTATACGAGTATATATGATTCACAATATGAATCATACTCATATATATAGTGAATCGTATTGGAATTACAATTAATCAATGAACGATTATTGAAACCCGAACGAACCGGGAATTACATTATAGACGAAGTATATAATGTTTAGTGATGTTTACGAGGTATTAATGCTTCGGGATAAGTGAATTATAGCACAGAAAAAGGATTTCGATTTATTAGTACGTCGGTACGATAAACGAAACCTTTAACACCAAACCAAGCAAGAGACGATCAATCAAGCCGAAAAAGATGCGTAATTATTAATAATATGATGTTTTAATGTCATGGGTTAAGTTTTTAAAATTTTTAAATCAGTTTTATGTAAATTATATTTTAACCCGGAAAACGACCATTTTATGCTCGTTTTAGGCCGAATTACGAGTTTAAACGAGAAACGAACTGAGCCAGATTATCCACAACATTATCCGGATTGCGTAATCCGAATATGTGGCTTAGAATGGATTTGTGGGGGCCACCCCCATCCACCCTAAAGGACCGATCGGTCCTATTATTATTATCATACACTTCATTTTTCTTTTTACAACACATTTCAACAACAAACTCTCCCAAAATCCCTTCATATCTTTCAAGTATACAACCAAGATCATCATTTTTAACCAAGATCTTCAAGGTATATACATAATTTGAGGCTTGAATCTTGTTTTTAATTTCATAGTTCTTGAGAACAAGAGGTTCCAAGTGAATATGGGTGAAAACCCGAGATGGAACCGATCCTTGCTAGATCAAGTGATGTATACAAGATATACACGGGATCTTGATCCAAGAAACGAGTTAAAAGTGTCAATAACAAAATTTTACGGTTAGAATCCTTGTAAATGAGTTTCCATGTGAAAGACGGGTGAAAACCCGAGATGAAACCGACTCTTGCATGATCAAGAGATGTATACATGTTATACAAGGGATCTTGGTCCAAGAAATGAGTAAAAAGAGTCGAGAACGGATTTTTACGGTTAAAACCTTTGTTTTTACTTAAAAACCGACACTTTGAAAGAAATGGTTTGATTGATTGGTATAGTTTGCTTGGTATAGTGTTATTGTGCTTGTAAGTGTTGAATCTAGCGGCTAGCAAAGGCTAGAAACCAAGATCTTTGCGATCTAAAGCTAGAAAACACGAGATAGCTCGGTTTTCGTGTGTATATGAAATTTGGACAGATTTTCGTGTGCTTAGAGTCGGGTCACGAAATTTCACAGAGATGATCTACACATGAAAATATGAGATCTGTGAATTTTTGGATAAAAGATGAATATTTGGTGAATTTAATGCTCGGTTTTGGCCAAAAATAGTGAAAAATAGCTAAACATGATGAAAAATTCTGGAAAAATTAAGATAAGCTTTTTATAACATATAAAAGTCACCCACAAAATTTGAGCTCAGTTGGAAAAGTCTAAGTAGGCTTTTCGGTGAAACGAGTTCTAGGGCTTTCTAGCTCGGTTTTGGGTGAAAATGGCTTGAAAAATAAGTTTTAAATTCTGGAAAAATTCCAGGAAGTTATGAGGATGACAGAGATCATCCCAGAAAAATTTGGGATTTTTCTAAAGTGTTTTGTTATTTTTGACATATTTAGTGTTTTAATAAGATTTAAAAATAGATAAATAAATGTAAATATAGGAAAATAAATCTGGAAAAATTCCAGGAAGTTATGAGGATGACAGAGATCATCTCAGAAAAATTTGGGATTTTTCTAAAGTGTTTTGTTATTTTTGACATATTTAGTGTTTTAATAAGATTTAAAAATAGATAAATAAATGTAAATATAGGAAAATAAATCTGGAAAAATTCCAGGAAGTTATGAGAATGACAGAGATCATCCCAAAAAAATTTGGGATTTTTCTAAAGTGTTTTGGTATTTTTGACATATTTAGTGTTTTAATAAGATTTAAAAATAGATAAATAAATGTAAATATAAGAAAATAAATCTGGAAAAATTTTGTAAAATTTTCTTTCTGTCAAAATAAGTTTTGTGCAAAAATTCAAGACCCGAGACTAGACGGGTAATTATGTGTGCTAAAAAGAACGTAAAAACAAATATTTAAAGCTTAAAACGTGTAAACCGGCAAAGTTCGCATAAGCGAGCTGACTGGTACACGAAAACTTTAAAAATGGACTATTTTCATAAATCTAAGTAAATTAAGTAAAAATAAATCATCCGAAAATAATTCGGATGATTTGGGTAATTTTACCCGATTTTACTGTTTCCGGCACCCAAATGACGGAAACGGGCCCCGCGGCCAAACGGGGTGTCAAACCGAGCTCTAATTTCATCACCTTAACTAAAATAGCATCCAAACACCATTTTTGGGTCGGGTGTGGCGATTGATACGTATTTAAGTTATGGGAATTATATAGTAACGATTAGATATTATATTACAGATCCAGGCACGTAGCTGTTCCTTATATTACCCACCGACTCATAAAAAGGTGAGTTTTCACGAGCTCCTTTTAATGAATTTTTTTAATTATATTTTCCCGGGGCGGAAAACATGTCTTATTTAAAGTATTTAAGTACATACCGATCGTATGGAAATACTTGTACATTTATATATATATGATCTGATGCACAGAATATATAAAATGTTTATCATGTGTTATTGTTCTGGGGTAACATAGTTCCCAGGGGTTATTATTGTTCTGGGGTAACATAGTTCCCAGGGGTTATTATTGTTCTGGGGTAACATAGTTCCCAGGAAGTTAAATGAAATGTTCTGGGGTAACATAGTTCCCAGCATGATTATATTGTTAATAAATGATTATTAAAATGATTTGTCAGTGTTTATTTAAATTAGTGAAACTCACCAACTATTCGTAGTTGACCCGTTTTTTTTACATGTTTTCTAGGTATGCCCAAGTTGGAATGATTGATATGTGCTTAACTATCTGTGCTACCTGTTGGAAGCTTGCTGCTCTATGTTTTGTAATGAATTTATTAATGTCTTATCGGTAAAATATGTGTGTAACACCTAGACAGTAATGAAACTCGCAACAATGTAATATGTTATAAATTAATGTAGTGGTATTTTCCTTATAAGCAATGCTGTTGATATCAGATGTGTCTGTGGCATCCCGTGTACGTTTCCGCTGCGGTTACGGGGTGTTACAATTAGGCAGGCCCTGGATACACGACATGGAAGCAGTCCCCTCCACTTACCACCAATGTGTGAAACTCCCAAGTCCGTGGGGAGTTATCAAAATCATCAGTGATCAACAAGATGCAAAGAATTGCTACACATCCTCTATGAAGTGTACTGCCAAACCCCAGCAGGCGTAGCAATTACAGAAACCAGCACGAGGCGTAATGGAGGCCAGGGAACAAGAAATCAAAGAAGTACTTCCTTATCCTGAGTGTCCTGAAGTCAAAATGCTGATGGGAACCAGCATTCCTGAGGATATTGAGTCAAAATTGCTCGATTTTCTCAAGTCAAGACTGTCGACATTCGCATGGAAATATGAAGATATGACAGGTATTTCCAAAGATATTATAACCCATAAACTTGGAATTAATAATTCTTTCAGGCCAATCCATCAAAAGAGAAGAAATTTTGCACTTGAGAGAAACACAATAATCCAAGAAGAAGTTGAAAGACTTCTGAAGGCAAATATTGTAGGTTCCCTGGACGGATCACACGAGATATCCCGATATACACAGGTGCGGAATCCCTGTGTAGATCGTTACGGACGTAGAACACAAACACACGAACACACGAATACGATACGAACAAACACACGTTATATTAATAACTCAACACGTGATACTTACAGACTCTCGACCTCACGTCACTTGACTCACTGAATTACACGTAACCTAACCACTCCGTAAACAGTAATCCGTAACCTATATAAATACACGACAACTTCGCCTCAGGCGAAGTTGTCCATAACTTCGCTTGTTCAACAAGTTCGCCTAGGCGAACTTGTCAACAACTTCGCTTGGTTAACAAGTTCGCCTAAGCGAACTTGTCAACAACTTCGCTTTAAACAAACAAATACATAAACAATATTACAGACTCGATTACAGACATTAGACATATGAACTACTGACATTTATGCACCAACAGACTCCCCCTTGGCAGTAGCTTCATATCTTGATCTTTCAGCGCTTGTCTCGTAATCCTGTATCTTCACGCATGCACTCCTTCTCTAACACATACCGTGACTACTCGCTGATATTTCCTTGCTTCATCCTTCCAAGCAGGAATATAGTATATCTTCTTTTCATTCAACACTTGCAGATCAGCTTTCGATAAGTTAACAAGATGCATCGGATCATACACCCTCAGCACTTCTTGTTCGTCTTCGTCTTCCATCACGGCTTCAGCAGTCTGGCAATCAACGTACCACCATTTTAGATTCTTCAACACATCTTGAGGCATAGTCTTCATTGGAACCTCCTTGATGCATCGGATCGGTTTGTACTTCATCACCATCCATGGCTTGCCATCTGCTCTCATTCCCCTTTCTGTATCCTCCACGAGCTTTCCCTTCTGTGGCTTTAATAATTCAAACTTCTTCTCTTTTATGCTTTCTTTCCACACGATCTTCCCAATCACTCTTGCCATGTTGTCGTCACTTCTATTTATCAGGCCCAACCTGGCCAAATCCTTCACCTCACATTCCGGCAACGTATTGAGAGATCTCAGGGTTCTTTTGAAGTATTGAATACCATCATAACGCTTCACCACAAACAACTTTATCTGTTCATCATATATCCAACAGATAATTCCCTTCTTCGACTCAGCATAGCCTTTGATGTTATAACTCTTCTTGAACATGGCTGGAACAGCAGGCTTCTTGGTCTTAATAAACCAATGAGCACAGCCTTCCTTCCACCTAGGCTTCTCCTCCCACTCAGTCTCATCCATCTCAGTACCCATGTCGGCTTTCTCAACATCTGGGATCTCGTGTTCAACGTCTTCTTCTACTATCTCCCCCTCTTCTATCCCATCTTCAATCACAATCTGTGCGCCAATCTTCTCAATCTCCTCACACGGCAGCACATCTTCATCAAACAACACATCATCGCTGAACATATCATCGTCAAGTTCCTTCAACGCATCAATCACGTCATCATCAACCAACACCACATCATCACCACCAGAACCACCAGCCGCGTAGGCAGACTCCCCCTCAGCTGTGGAAGTACCAAGAGCTTGAGAAGTTCTTGGCAGCTCACCACCTGCATCTTTCGATGCATTGGGATCATCGTCTCGGTCATTTCTTCTTTTCGTCCTGAGCTCGTCGCCCTTACAGCTCATCTCCCCCTGAGATGCCAAGAACTCCTTCAAGGCATCTATAATTTTCCCATGCTCAACCAGGAGGAATGACTGTAGTTGATTTGCTTCCACTAGGCGTTGAATAGTCCTCGATTGTTCTGCCACGATCCGCTCTAGTGAAGCTATTCTCTCTGAGTCTGACATAGGCGTAGGCGAGACATCAGAAGCAGGCGTAACCGCAGGTGGTACCATACCTGATAACCCTGCAGTAGTGATGACCGTTGACTCTACAAATCGTGCAGCTACCACCGACTGAGTAAGCGTTGGAGGTGGTAGAGACACAATCTCCGGAGTCGACGTCTGAATAGTAGTGGTAGATGGAATGCCAGCAGATGATGTAGCCACCACGGGAACATCCGCAGCGCTTGTACCTGTAACCTGTACAGAAGTAGGAACGATAGACATACCAGACAGTGCGGCCGGAGCAAAACGTACCATCCTTGAAGTCTCTCCAGCTCCCATACCTGCACCTGTCCTTTCCCGTCTTGATCTTCTTATCAGCTTATGTATATCTTCTTCCTCTTCTGACTCATCATCATCCTCCGTTCTCTTTCTCTTCCCAAAAGTTCTCTCTCGAGACACCATCAACCGTCTCCCCTCATTCATGATCTCATCCAAATCTGAGTCAGCCATCGACGTTGCTGCTCTAGTAACACTCACACCCGAACCCTGTGCAGCAGAGACCTGCACCTCTTCAACTTGATCCATATCGAAATAACCTTGACCTCCAAAAACAGCATCAAGATCTATATCCTCTGCAGCCGACACAACAGGCACAGCAGATGCAGCTTGAGTTGCTCTTGCCTGTCGCGGTTGAGGATCTCTGAACTCGTCCCCACCAGCAGGAACATACTCTGGGTTGATTAAAAACCCAAACAGTGGAGTATGCCTTGGACGACATTCAGGGTTGCTCCTCGCACTCGAAGTGCGGCATTGAGCAAAGATACGTTTGCTCACAGATTCCACGTATCTTATTGGTCGTCTCTGAGGTAGATTCGGAGCCACATGGTTCAATATCATCTGGATGAAACGTGGGTACATAATGAACCTCTCCCGAGCCATCGCCCTCCTCTGTCTGTCAATCTCGTAAAAGACCATCTGACTGAAACTGTAGCGTTTATTGTAAGTCAGTGCAGTCATTGCAGACTGCATGGTCGCACCCATACCATCAGTGCCCGCCTTCCTTCCTGACATGCAAACTATCATGACGTGCATAAGGAAGCGCCACTGATCAAGAAGAAAACCCTTCCGTCTCTGTGTATCGCCTAATGGACCAGAATAGCCCATTCGGAGAAACGCTCCATCACGAAACGGAGCCACAAACTCAGTTGGGTCGTCCCTCGTCTCTTCTCCAAATCGTAATGCCACCCGAATCTATTCAGAATTGAACTGAACTTGTTGATTGTTCACAGTCGCTCGCATGACCGGGGGCTCAACACGACAGTCGTATTCGACCGTCTGCCAAAAGTCTTCGATATTTGGTAAGGATATCGGCAGAGTGTTTGTGATGGCATGAAAAATCCTCGAGCGTATGAGGAAAGTAATAATCTCGCGGTAATCCTCAACGCCGCTCGCTTCCGGGTCAAGGGTGATGTACATATTGTGACCCGGGAAAAATTGACGTTGGTTATCACCATCGTCTCCTCCTGCACCTCCAGCACCAGCTACCGCAGCCATATCTGCAACAAACTAACCAAGTTAGATAAACGTTAATGAATAACACAAGTTCGCTGGTTACCATGAGCGAAGTTGTGATAAACTCTGTATAGGCGAAGTTAAAGTTGAGGCGAAGTTGGGAACAACTTCGCTTCAGCTTTAAGTTCGTCTAATTAATATTAAGTAAAAATGATCTAGGCGAAGTTAATATTAACTTCGCCTCATCACAACATCGCCTCAGGCGAATTTAAGTTTCAGGCGAAGTTACGGATAACTTCGCCTCAGGCGAACTTAAGCTTCAGGCGAAGTTACGGATAACTTCGCCTAAACCCTAACTTCGCCTGAATCTGAAATGGCGACAGTAAGGATAATTCAAAATTCAAAATCTGAGATTTTATGATAAGTAAGGACTCCGAATAACATGGTTTTAAGGTTATCTAGACGATCAGAATAGTTCTTAACACGTAAAAACACAAGTTATGAAACTCGGTTTCAAAATCCGATGGTCCGAGGGTTCGAAACCAGTCGAAACAAACATTTAGAAGCTTGAATGAACATTGATTATGTGATATAATGGCATTTCGAACCTTGAATCGGTGTGAAAACTGGGAATAAATAACACGTAATCGAAATAAATGATAAGTTCGCCGGAAAGGTGTCGGATAAGTTCGCTGATTTGAAAAGTGATGAACAGAGTGACTGTTGAACATCCTTATATAGGGTCTGGGTTATACAGGCGAAGTTACAGATAACTTCGCCTAGGCGAAGTTATCCACAACTTCGCCTGTTCAACAACATCGCCTATATATTTACAGAATTAAACCTTATAATTTGAACATTTTTCAATTAACTCTTTAAAACTTCCCTTTAAGAAATAAATGACATGATCAATTCTAAGTAACCAGTTAAAAAATCATAAAACTATCTAAGTACAAAAACTTTAAAAGTTTACAGTATAAGGGATCAAATTTCAGTCTAGTTAGGGACTACCATGTTTTAGAAAAGATCCGAACAGGAATCATACTAATTGCGTGACTGTCACATAGATCCGTGTTTAGCTGTAGTATGACATATAGAGACAGGTTGTAAGCAGGTATAACTTAAAGTGGTTTTCATCGTTTCTGTGATACGAGTTAGGTTCGATTAAGTCTCAAAATTTAAGTGGGCAACAACTCAGAAATATTGATGCCTCCTATCTCTCCTCAAAGCGTATTTGGCTTTCCCCAAGTCACCCCGAATTGACTTCGACCCATAGTGTCTGATTAAGTTGTAAGTATTCTTGATCTGGTTCCCGTTCTTCTCTCTTACTCAATGATTGTGAAGTCTTGATTTTGTCATTTCTAATATGTTTCAATAACTCCAAATTTTAATTTTTTTTTTTTTTTTTCGAACATAGACTTCAAGGTAGAAATTAACTGCAAGTCCCGAATCTGGATCACTGCAGTATCTTGAGACGCTATCTTCACGGGAATCAGAACACACATGGGCTCGTGTATGACTGGGTAATCGCTTTTCTGCCTATCATTCGGAAAGATATATATGAAGACATGCAAAACTCTTAAGGAGTTTCCACGTAAAATCAAGTAAATTTAGTTTGTATCACATCTACTTTTACGCACCATAACAAGTTACCATGACATACAATGACTGTCCTAAAGCCTTTTAAGCCTAATAACTTCACTAGTTAAGCACACAGAATCAGTATATCTATCATTTTCCAAGGTTGGATCAATTTTCTGTTAAACATAGCAAATGAACTTCTTACGAAGTAACAGACTTGAAAAGTAATTTCATTTCCCAGTTCTTTCAAAATTTTAACATTAATCGCCCCGACCAAAACAAAGTCTCCAGGTAAACGGCTATCCCGAAGATCCAATGGATCAGCTGGACCGACCACATACTAGTATGTGTCCTTCTAACTAAGTATGATCGACTAATTTTAAGCGAAAGAATGAAAAACTCATCATAAACCGCCCCGGTCACTATCAGTAATCTGGTTAATGGCTATCCTCAAAATCTACAAGTAGAAAATGAGGACCAAAACATATCCGAAGACAAGTCCTTCAAACTGATGTAACCGACATATTTTTAAGCGATTAGTGACGTTTTTTTTTTTTTTTTTTTTTTAAATGTCACAAGAAAAGCATGGTTACTCGGGATTGATCATCCCATTCAGTTCAATAAGGTTTTGAAATCTGGATTTGTCAAACGCTTTAGTATATAAATCAGCGAAATTATCAAGCGTATCCACCTTTTCAAGCACAATCAATTTCTTCTCAGCACAATCCCGTATAAAATGATGACGTATGTCAATATGTTTAGTTTTACTATGTTTCACGGGATTGTTAGTTACTGAGATAGCAGCTGTGTTATCAATGCAAATAGGAGTAAGTAAGAAATTCAGACCATAGTGGCGCAACTGTTGTTGAATCCAAAGAACCTGAGAGCAGCAGTTGGATGCTGCCATGTATTCTGCCTCACAGGTTGAAATTGCGACTGAAGTCTGCTTCTTGCATTGCCACGACACCAATCTGCCACCAAGAAACTGACATCCTCCTGTTGTTGACTTCCGACTCTGATTGCACCCTCCATAATCAGAATCTGTGTAAGCGACCAGCTCCAAGTCTCCTCCTCTCGGGTACCACAACCCCAGCTTCGGCTTGCCTTGAGATACCGCAGTATCCTCTTTGCACCTTTCAAATGAGATTCTTTTGGATTTGCCTGAAAACGTGCACAAAGACAAACAGCAAACATTATATCAGGCCTAGATGCAGTTAAGTACATTAAAGAACCTATTATTGCCCGATATTGAGTTGGGTCCACATCTGCATCACCGTCTACTTCAGCACCCAATTTGTGATTGACGCAGATTGGAGTATCATATGGAGAACTGTCCTCCATCTTGAAGCGCTTGAGCACATCATGAACATACTTCGTCTGATGAATGAACATCCCGTCCTTCTTCTGATCAACCTGCAATCCTAGAAAGAAAGTTAGTTCACCCATAGCACTCATTTCAAACCTTTTCTTCATGACGGCTTCAAACTCCTGACACATGGAGACATTTGACGCAGCAAATATAATGTCATCCACGTAGACTTGTACCAGCAGGAAGTCGCTTCCATCTCTTTTGAAGAACAACGTGCTATCAATTTTCCCTCTTTCAAAACCATTCTCGAGCAAGTAATCCGATAAAGTTGAATACCAGGCACGAGGTGCCTGATGTAATCCATACAACGCCTTGCTCAACCTGTACACGTGATCTGGAAAGTCTGGGTCAGGAAAACCCGGAGGTTGCTCAACATACACAACCTCATCAACTTTCCCATTCAAAAACGCACTCTTCACATCTAGCTGAAACACCTTCATCTTTTCATAAGCAGCAAACGCTAAAAACAATCTTATGGCTTCCAACCTGGCGACAGGAGCGAACACTTCGTTATAATCAATCCCCTCTTGTTGATTAAAACCTTTAACGACTAGCCTCGCCTTGTTTCTTATAATAATCCCCTTATCATCTCTCTTGCACTTAAACACCCATTTGGTGCCTATCGCATGCACATTCTTTGGTTTTTCAACCAAAGTCCAAACTTCCATCTTCTCGAATTGAGCCAACTCTTCTTGCATGGCTTCGACCCACGAGCTGTCCTTTAAAGCCATTTGATAATTCTTCGGTTCAATCTGGCTTATAAAGCAGGTATACAGGCATTCATTGATTATTCATGTCTCCTTAATGCTTGTATAAACACAGGTGTGTTCATTCAAGCTACTTCTTGTTTGTACACCGGAGGACACATCACCAATCACATTCTCCAAAGGGTGATCTTTATGAATTCTCGTGGTCGGAACAGAACCGACATGCAAATTATCTTCCAAGTTAGAAGAGAGCTCGTCAATGGTTGTTTCATGCTGAGAGTGAAAAGGATTGATAAATTCTTCTTCAGCAGAGGCAGCAGGGGTACCGATAGTGTTTGATGAGGAAGGTTGACATTTATCAATCAGCTGTCTTTGCAATAGATTTTCTTCCTCATCAAGTATCATCTTCGTCGCAGCTCTTTCTTCTTCTTCAGAAATTTCCAAATCCGGTATGTTAAACGACTTAAAAAGCTTAACATAGTCGAAAAGCTCAGCAGGTCCATTGCTTGGTTTTGGCGGTTGGTAACTTGTGATGTCGGTGTTACACACCACCTCCACCTTGCAGGTCGAAGTATTGAAGACACGTCTGTTGGGAGTACCAACAACATAACCGACTAAGATTCCTTCATCGGCTACTTCGCCAAATTTAGAATTTGTCTTCAAGATCGAACAAGGGGACCCGAATGGTTCAAGACCACTCAAGTTGGGCTTCCTTCCATGCATAAGCTCGTAACACGTTTTACCAAGTCTCTTAACGGTTAACACTCTATTCAGAACATAGCAGGCTGTAGCAACTGCTTCAGCCCAGAACATCACAGGAAGCTTCGAATCTGCCAGCATAGTTCTGGCTCCTTCAATTAAAGTTCGGTTCTTCCTTTCAGCCACTCCATTCTGTTGCGGAGTATACGGAGCGCTGTATTGGTGTTCGATTCCTTTCTGAAGACAGAAGATTTCCATCTCAAAATTCTTGAACTCCGTTCCATTGTCACTCCTGATGAACTTAACTGTTTTACCCATGACGTTCTCAACTTTGGTAACCAAATTCTTCACCATTTGAGCCGTCTCATCTTTCGATTTCAGAAAATATACCCACGAATATCGCGAGTAGTCATCAGTGATCACCAAGCAGTAAGAAGTACCTCCTAGACTTTTTGTATTCACGGGACCGAAGAGATCCATGTGAAGCAGTTCTAGAGTACTGGCAATAGAGTTGACCTTCTTGGTGAGATGGGATTTCTTGTGTTGCTTTCCCTTCTTGCATGCTATACATTTGTCTTCAAAGTTAAAACTTTTCAAGGGAACGCCCATCACAAGTCCATTCCTGACAATGTGGTTCATTTTCCGAAGATGAATGTGCCCCATCCTCCTGTGCCACAATTCGGATTCCGATTCGCTTGCTTTCGTCATTAAACATGATTCTTCCGTGGCCATTTCAGTAGACCTCATATCCATCACATAAGTATTTGTATCACGTGGAGCTTTCATCACTATCCACTCGTCTGGTATCTGAAAACCAGGCTTCAACACGATCGCCTCATTCTTTGTGAAATGAACAGTGTACTCCTTATCACAAATCTGCGACACACTCAGCAGATTGTGCTTCAACTCTTCTACAAAGTTCACATTCTCAAGAGTCATTTTTCCATTGGACACCGTTCCTCTTCCAGTAATTCTGCCTCCACTTTCACCGACAAAGCTAACTCTCGCTCCTTGAACAGGTTTTAAGTCGTGCAACAAATATTTGTTACCCGTCATGTGCCGGGAACAGCCGCTATCTACAATCCAAAAACTGTGGGCAGCCCTGTTCAACTGTTCCTGCACAATAAAGCAAAGGATTAGAATCTAGGGACCCAAGACCAATTGGTCTTGGATCTATACATCCCGTACTTCTGCTTTCCAAAGTTAGCATCTGGATAATTCCTGTCAGTCCTATTAGGAAATCTCCTTGGAAATTGAGTATGAGGCCTTCCAAACCTATGTATATTGAAAGTATTATATCTTGTGGTTTGGTTATTAGCATTGTTAAACTGAGGTTTGTTTCTGTGAAAACCTGAATTAGTTACATTTCGGAACTTTGAAGGGTTTTCATTTTTAGCAGTATTAAAATTACCATTAGGCTTATGCTCAGTTTTAATAGGCCTCACACCTCTGAATTTCGGCGTCAGGGGGCAATCTGCAACAAGATGTCCTAACTTATTACACCTAAAACAACACCTATGCTCCTTTTTCTTTTCAAAGGTTGTTTTGGATGTCGAGGCTGTGTTACCGGCCGTTCGTCTCACATAAGGTGGGACGTACGGGTTTAGTGGAGTACTCTTTTTATAAGTTTTATCGTTTTCTCCACCAGTGGGTAACACTACCTTCTCTTTTGTCTTACCCGATTCGGACAACTTATCCGAATCTGATGAGATTGGACTCGTAACAGAAATTTTCACACTTGAAACAGGCGAACTCGTTTCGCTACTACTAACACTTGGTTCTTTACTCGTCACCTTGATTGGAACTGTCTGAGGAACTTCAAAATCAACAGATTTCTGAACACTAGGGTTAAAAGTGTAATTGTGGTTATAAGGTGGTGGAACCTCGTGATAACCAATTCCTCCCCTCTTTGTAGAGGTACCTTGATCACTAACAAGGTGATCAAGAATAGCTGAGGAATTTCTGAACTGCTCAAGTTTTCGGTTCAGTTCCACCACTTTCACCTGGTGGTCAGCAATCTGCTTTTCTCGTTCAGCAATCAGTTTAGTTTTTTCTTCTAAAACCTCATAACTTAGATCAATTACTTCAATTTTTTCAGCAAGTTTTGTTTTTAAGCTTTTAACATCTTTTTCACACGCTTTTATTTTAACTTTGTAACTGTTTTCTCTTGCTTTCATAAAGTGATGATCTTCTTTAAGAGTTTTAAATTCAGCATCTAAACGAACATACTGATCAGTTATGGTAGCAAGTTGCTCAGACAAATTCTCACATTTAGTACAAATAGGTTTAGAACTTACCTCGGAGAGTTGATCCTTGTTATCTGCCATGAAAGCTTTTTCCTTACCAGTAGCTTTCTCTTCTCCGGTAGTCTTCTCACATTCTTCATTCTCAACCTTAGCCATATTTGCCTGCTCACTAGTTTCATTCGAATGCAGGTTCCAGTTGTATTCACCTGCTTCTCTGGACATCATGGCATTGACTTCTTTACTACTCCCAGTGTGCTGTGCAGACCGGCCATGACCACGTTCAACTCGCTCGTTTCTGCACTCTTTGGCAAAGTGCCCATTTTGTTGACAGTTATAGCACCTCACCTTAGACTTATCGAACCCTGGCCTGCCACCAACAAACTTTCTCCCCGTCTTTCTCATAAACTTCTTCACTCTCCTCACTATCATGGCCATCTGCCATTGTAAATCCATTTCCTCCAGATCATCAGCATCGATCTGGTCATAGTCTTCATCCAGCATCGCTGGATCAACAACCTTTCCTTGAATATAGTTTTCATATGAAGCAATAAACAAAGCATAGAGGCCAAATTGCTCTTCAGCAGATTTGACGCTCATTGGCATCTTAGAGTAATTATTGCTTGAGGAACTTGAAGATCCACTACTCTTGCTTGCTGTCTGTTGAGTACCACTTGATCCACCCGCAACAAAGCAAACATCCCCATTTGAGTTTACTGACACATGCCCCTCCTGTGAAGAATTGGCACCCGACTCACCCTTCGAGTAGTAGGCGGCAGAATCAGTCTTTGAACTTGTATTGGAGTTTACTTTAGCACCGTACATGCCTGGATCTTGAACCTGATCCATAGATGTTTCTTTTCTTACCATATTAAGCTCAAAAGTTCTGAGCTTGTTGACAGTGGTTTCAAGATCATAAGTAGGAAAGTCCTTGTCTTCCCTCATCAGTACAGTATACATCTCCCATTTTGGTGGGAGGGCATCGAGAAGCTTTTCCACAATCTCTTCTTCTCGGTAGGAAATGGAGTAGTTACTCAATTCAGTCATTAGATGATAATATCGAGTGATAATATCATCAAGAGATTCGTTCTTCAAGTACTTAAAGACTGAAAATTGAGTTTTGAGCAACTTTATCTTTGAAGCCCGAATACCTACATTCCCCTCAAATCTGTTCTCAAGAGCTTCCCAAAGCTCTCTAGCTGATGTATACTTTCTGAACGTATGGAGGATCTCCTGTGGAAGAGCCATTGTGATTGCAGCATGAGCCTTGCTCTCAGCTTCATACATCTTTTTCTCCTCCTCTTCCATTTTACTGTATTTCTTGATTTGGTCTCGACCCTCATACTCCATGACTGGTGGAATATATCCATCTTGGATGCATACCCACATTTTCGCATCCTGGTACTTAACGTATTGTTTGAACCGATCCTTCCACGCGACAAAATCGGTTCCCTTCAGCAACCTTGGGGCCTTTGTAGCTGACCCCGCTTCAACTTCCATCTTTACAAGCTCCGAAATGTTGATCGACGACATCCTTCTTGAAGACTAAGAAACCCGAAAAATTCTGAGTAGGCGAAGTTAAAAAAAAATTCCTCTGAACAGTACTATAGGCGAAGTTAGGGATAACTTCGCTTAAGTAATAACTTCGCTGGATCTTTCTTAAATTCGCGTGACTGGGCGAAGTTGAGAATAACTTCGCTTAGGGTAAGCGAACATAGAAAGTAGGCGAACTTGAAGACAAATTCGCTGAGCTAGGCGAACTTGATGAGAACTTCGCTGAGTTAGGCGAAGTTGAGGAGGTAGGCGAAGTTGTAAATAACTTCGCTTCTCCTTATATCTTCGCCGAAACCCTACGTATCCTGACGGCAACTTCGCCTGATGAACAGCAACTTCGCCTGACGAACTCAAACTTTCTTCAGATCTGAAAATCGGATTTTAACGACGTTTTTGACGGTTTAAAGGCTTGAACATACTGGTAGGAGGCTAGAATGAGCAAAAACACCAAAAACTCGTCCCGTGAATAGTCGAAATGGGACGAATTCTACACCCGCGTGAATATCCCGAACCACACAATCGAGCAAAAGCTCTGATACCAATTGTAGGTTCCCTGGACGGATCACACGAGATATCCCGATATACACAGGTGCGGAATCCCTGTGTAGATCGTTACGGACGTAGAACACAAACACACGAACACACGAATACGATACGAACAAACACACGTTATATTAATAACTCAACACGTGATACTTACAGACTCTCGACCTCACGTCACTTGACTCACTGAATTACACGTAACCTAACCACTCCGTAAACAGTAATCCGTAACCTATATAAATACACGACAACTTCGCCTCAGGCGAAGTTGTCCATAACTTCGCTTGTTCAACAAGTTCTCCTAGGCGAACTTGTCAACAACTTCGCTTGGTTAACAAGTTCGCCTAAGCGAACTTGTCAACAACTTCGCTTTAAACAAACAAATACATAAACAATATTACAGACTCGATTACAGACATTAGACATATGAACTACTGACATTTATGCACCAACAAATATGATCAAGGAAGTTCAATATCCCCGATGGTTAGCAAATGTGGTGGTCGTGCAGAAAAAGAATGGAAAATGGAGAGTCTGTGTGGATTTCACATACTTGAATAAAGCCTGTCCTAAGGATCCATTCCCTCTGTCACACATCGATTCAATGGTAGATGCTACAGCTGGCCACGATATGCTGACATTTATGGACGCATCCTCAGGATTTCAGCAAATCCAGATGGAGCCCTCAGATCAAGAAGATACAGCCTTCATGACTCCTACAGGTATTTATTGTTATATTGCTATGCCCTTTGGACTTAGAAAAGCAGGTGCAACCTATCAGAGGTTAGTTAACATGATGTTCAAAGAGCAACTGGGGGACACGATGGAAGTTTATGTTGATGATATGGTGGTGAAGTCCAAGAAAGCTGAGGATCACCTCTAGGATCTCAAGACTGCATTCGATATCCTCGACAAATATAACATGAAGCTGAACCCTTCAGAGTGCCATTTCGGAGTGAAGGCTGGAAAATTCTTGGGATACATGGTCACCAAAAGAGGGATAGAGGCGAGTCCAGAGCAGATACAAGCTATCCTGAACCTGAAATCCCCAGCATCAATCAAAGATGTTTAAAGGCTGACCGGCAGGATAACAGCACTCAACAGATTCATATCCAAATCCTCAGAAAAGTGTAAAGAATTTTAAGATATCCTGAGGAAAAACTAAAGGTTCGAATGGACCAGTAAGCACGAGGAAGCTCTAATTTCCTTAAAAGCTTATCTTTCTTCTGCTCCTCTGCTGGTAAAACCCGAAGAAGGTGAACCTCTATTTCTATATCTAGCTGTATCAAATAATGCTGTAAGTGCAGTTTTGGCTAAGGATCTTGAAGGTCAACAACATCTCATCTATTATGTAAGTAAGAGTTTATTGGATGCTGAAACCAGGTATTCTTATCTTGAGAAATTAATTTTAACACTTATTATGGCATCCACTAAGCTTAGACATTATTTTGAAACTCATCCTACTCTTGTTAAAACTAATTACCCTATTAAGTCTGTTTTGAGAAAACCAGAAATGTCAGGTAGGATGGCAAAATGGGCCGTAAAGCTAAGCGCTTATGATATAGCATGTGAAACTAGGACTGCCATCAAATCCCAGGCATTGGCAGACTTTGTGGCTGATTTCAACAGTGAACTTAAAGAAGAAGCAGACTTGGAAGTCCAACAACTTGAAGAGACCAAAGATAAGTGGACTCTATACACTAATGGTGCTTCAAATGTTAGAGGAACAGGTCTCGGGATCCTGCTGAAATCGCCACAGGGGGACATTATACCTCAATCCATATCCTACGAATTCCAAGCCACAAACAATGAGGCGAAATATGAAGCCTTGATAGCAGGATTACAACTAGAAATCGACATGAAAATCAGGTTTATTTAAGTACATGTTGATTCATTATTATTAACTAATCACTTTAATGGTTCATATACTGTTAGAGGAGGAAAACTAATGAAATACTTAGAGCTAGTCATAAAACTAGCAAAGTGTTTCGAAATGTTTGAAATTTCACAGGTACCTAGAGAAGAGAATGTTGAAGCAGATGCCTTAGCATACTTAGCTTCATCCTTCAGAATACCGGAAGGTGCCAAGATTTCCATCATACACATCCTGAGCCCAGCAATAGAAGAGCAAGGTGTCAATGATATATCAGAAGATGATGAAGATATGAGAGCCAAGGATCCTGAGGATAATGAAAATTCTTGGATTATTCCGATCAGGAAATATATTCAGGATGGAGATATCCCCAAGGATGAAAACCCAAGAGCTTTTCGCACAAAGTTAATCCCATATACTATAAATGATATATTATATAGAAAATCTCTTGCAGGACCATATCTTAGGTGCTTGGAGAAGGCAGAAGCTCAAGAAGTTCTTCAGGATATCCATGAAGGAGACTATGGGAATCATACTGGGGGCAGAGCACTATTCTCCAAAATCCTGAAAACAGGATACTTCTGGCCAACGATGAAGAGGGATGCTATGAATTATTCTCAGAAATGTGATGCATGCCAAAGACACGGCAACATTCTGCACCAGCCGGCTGAACCATTATATCCTATTATATCCCCTTGGCCTTTCATGAAGTGGGGTATGGATAGCGTGGGAAAGCTACCAAGAGCTCCGGGAGGAAAAGTCTTTATGCTGGCAATGACAGACTATTTCTCAAAGTGGATCGAGGCTGAATCTTTTGTTCAAGTCAAAGAGAAAGAAGTTATCTCATTCATCAAGCGCAACATCCTGACAAGATTTGGAATCCCAGCAGAGATAGTGTGTGACAATGGCTCGCAGTTCATTGGCAAGAGGACCACTAACTTCTGTGCCAGATGGGGAATCAAAATGGTCACTTCAACACCTGTCCATCCTCAGGTTAACGGACAGGCCGAGTCAAGCAACAAGATTATTATCAATAACCTGAAGAAAAAGTTGGGGTCTAAGAAAGGAAATTGGGCCGAGGAACTACCCTTTGTTCTTTGGGCAGACAGGACCACTTCAAAGAATTCTACTGGTCAGACTCCTTTCTCACTGGTGTTTGGAGCTGAAGCAGTTATCCCGACAGAGATGGTTATCCCTACAGCTAGAGTCAGTCATCAGAATCCCGAAGATAACACTCAAAGTCTACTTCAAGATTTAGATGCAGTAGAAGAACTCAGGGATTTAGCAAAGATCAGAATGGCCTCTTATCAGCAGAAGATAGCAAAGTCCTAAAACAAGAATATCAGGGTTCGTAGATTTCAAGAAGGGGATTTGGTTCTCCGAAAAGCCTTTCAGAATACTACAAATCCTGCAGATGGAAAGCTCGCACCAAAATGGGAAGGTCCTTACTTGATTGAGTCAAAAGCAGGAAATTGGGCATACAGATTGTCTACTTTGGAAGGTGACTCGCTACCAAGGGCTTGGAACGCTATCCACCTCAAAAAATATTTTATGTAAGACTCCTATCCCAAAGATAATTGCTATCCTGAGAAATTTAACAGTGATGTTAACACGACTAAGGTATGTATTCGAATTTACATTTTAATTCATTTTTAATTATTATTCTTCTATCATGGTACTGACTTAAGCATCGGATGCTAACACCCACCCCTCACTTAGAGTTGACTGTTTTGTAGCTTGAGGATATGTGGTATCCTCACGTGGAATAAATTCAATTTAGGCCTTGTCGCCAGAATATATAGGCCTTGTCGCCAGTATTTGTGGCCTTGTCGCCAGTTTATTTCTAAGGTTTAAGGGGTCTTCACCTCTTCTCAAGGGCCTTGTCGCCAGTCGGCCTGTGTCGCCAGCTAAAGGTATTATTCAATACTTTCTGAGGTTTAAGGGGTTTTCACCTCTTCTTAAGATCGCCTGTAGCGCATGTTTATTCGGCCATAGTTTGAGAGACGGGGCCAGCACATGAAATATAGTGGCTTGTTACCTCGTTATCCTCAGCTATTGGTTTGAATCTCAAGTTTATGGTAGACGTACCATTTCCTAAGGTTTAAGGGGTCTTCACCTCTTCTTAAGGGCCATGTCGCCAGTTTAATCATAAGGTTTAAGGGGTTTTCACCTCTTCTCAAGGGCCATGTCGCCAGTTTAATCATAAGGTTTAAGGGGTTTTCACCTCTTCTCAGGGCCTTGTCGCCATTTTAGGCCTTGTCGCCAGTTTAGGCCTTGTCGCCAGAATTTTTGAAATTATTCTCAGGATAATATTGCAGGATATCTTTATGATTAGAAGAACAACCTGAGAGGTAATCTTATTAACACGGACGAAGTGGTCTATACCTTATCAAATATGGTTACTAAATAATTCTGGTATGACTTCATATTTTGCAATGTTCTTTATTCCCTTCTATTTAATGAATTTTATGACTTTATGTTGGTTCATTAACTTAAACCTAAATTTTGTTTCTTATCTCACTTAGATTTCTAAATTATAATGAAATCAACTTTATTGTGAAAATTCGATAACATGAACGAGGATAAAACACCAACACAAGTCATAAAAGGTTATTCTACTAATATTAAAAGTGCAGGAAAGAGATGATTCAGGTTTCACTCAAAAAAGAGCCCATCCACCTGAACCATCATATTGTCTTAAAGCAGGAAATAAAAGGTTTGGGCTTCGTCCTGAACCAGGATCCCTCCATCCAAACTATTATCCTAAGCCTACTATGTTATCCTTACATAACCAAAATAGAAATTGTTCAAAACAACCATTGAAAACACATAAAAACAACCTGTAAACCAGGTTCAAACTTTTCCACCTTCAGCATCTTCAACTTCCTTCTCCTCCAAATCTGTCGCCTCCCCAGTCTTAGTCTCCTTCAATCCTCACCAGCTCCAGCATCCTTGATCACCTCAGAAGTCCCAGCCGTCTCATCCTTTTCAAGCTTCTCCCCCCTTAGCATCTTGAGCTTTTCTTCCAAGCTACAAATTTCCAAGAATCCATCACATGACCTTTCGCTTGCGCTTCGTCTGACATCTTGATCATCGACTCCAGAATGCTGGCGGTTGCACACTTCTTGGTCTCCTCAAGGAACTCAGTCTTCTCCAACTCAAATGAGGCTTTGAGATCCGAAATCTCTTTGTCCTTATTTTTGAGTAGCTTGTCCTTGGTATCAACAGCTTGTAGAAGATCGGCGAGCTTGGCTTCAGCCTCTCTCTTGGACAATTCAGCATCTTGGGATATCTGACTGTAACTTTCGGTTTTCTGTTATTCCCAAATTAATATTAGTTTTTCTGCAGATTACTATTTTCAGGATAAGCAAAAAATCCTTATTGTTCCAAGAAAGTTAGCAAGAGCTTGAAGCTTCTCCACAGCATCAGTATGGTTATGTCAGCAAAAGGCTCGGTCTCGGCCGAAGTAGTGGCTTTCATCTTCTTCTGTGCGGCACTTTTCTAGCGAGTTGTTGGGACTCTCACCGACGGAGAAAGTGTCTTAGAATGTTCTTGCTTCACCACGGTCCTATCCTCAATAAGATCATCCAAATCCACTAAGCTAAAAGACTTTGGCCTCGGCATCCCTACACAATGAATTATCGAGTTATTTTCAAGTTAACAAAATCCCTAGAAAACCTAATATCCCCAAAACACTTACCAGAATTCGTGCTTTCAGCGGGTTTTGCAGCAATCACACTCGTTTCTCCTGTTTCTTCCTCTAACAAAAACTCCCTTTCCACTGCTGGAATCTTGAACAACGCCTTAAGCCTTTTCTTCGTATCCTTCCTAAGCTTTATCAAATCCTCACACACAACTGTCAAAAAACAAACCTTGTTAAGATGAATTATTTGCAAAGAGAAGTTTTATCCTACATATTTCCTACCCTTATGAACCCATTTAGTAGGCAAGTTCATCCCATCAGGAATAGAATCCCGAGGAACGAAAAGAAATGTTTTTTCCAATCAGGGTCGCTACCGGACACCTTGGGAACCATCTAAAGACGACTGGACTTGGATTGAAGACAATAGCGAAAGGATCCGTGAGTCCGGAGGTTATAAGTTGCGGCAATCTCAGGCACACCTATGGATAGACCACGGGTTTTGTTCAGACGATCTACTGTTGACAAAACCCTCCACACCATTGGCATGACTTGTGAGTACGAGAACCCGGTCACATCAAAGAACTCTTGTATGAGCGAGGAAAACGGATATGAAAGGCCAATCAAAAAGGGGTAATAAAAAAGCAGGTCCAGGTTTTAGAGGAAAAGTCGGCCTTGACTTTGGGATCATATGGCCTAATGACAGTACCGGTAGGTAGTAAACCCGACTCTTTCAGAAATCTAATGTCTAAATCTTTGAAAAGACACTGGTCTTCATCGGTCGCTGGAATGAGAGCCTGGTCGACGAAATCATCTGAGGTTGCAAAAGAGAAAGGATTGGGCGCACGCGGAGTTCTTTTCCTCATTTTTTGGTGTGGATTGAAAGAAAAACATCAAGAAATTAAGAAGACGAGAGATGAGAACTAACCTGATTATGAATCGGTGGAAGAGGATTATGGTGTAGAAGACTGGGAATGCTTTAATTATAACCTAGAGAAGCGGCTGTGGAGTCTCCTCGATTCCCGCATACGTCATTTCACATCGCAGAGATATTATTGGTTTTGAAATTCAAAATTTTTACAGCTGTCACGCAGTAAAATTGGGGGCAAATGTTGGGTGCGGATTTTCATCCTCGGAATTAAGCCTAATTTCAGGATAACGACTTAAGCTGCTATTCTGAGGAAGGTACGTTGACTAATTCAATTGTCCTATATAATCTGATTGTTTTGCAGATAAAAGCACATGTTAAATATGTTTATAAGAACGTGGATTGCAACGGAATGATACTTGAACTTCGTCAACAAAGAACATGGGCCGCAATGGCTTGTTGAAGAAATAGTCTAGGGTTTCTAGAATTATCGGAATAACAGTTGTAATCTTCTTATTATAAATACGAGCTGATAGTATCGATAGGTCACACACAACTCACTCGTTTAGCGACTAGTACTCATTGTATCACTTAGCTCACGATTACTAATCAGCTCCAACCTCTGTAATCACCAATTTTGTTATTAATAATATCGACGGTGATAGTTTTCACCGTCTGGGGGTTTTTTGTGCCGGAGATCATAATAATCAAGCGTAATTCGACCAAAAGTTAAGTTCACAATCTTTAACCGAAGTGATTCGACTAAAAATTACGTTGTAAACTCTTGACCGAAACAAAGATTATCATAACCAAGGGTTTTTTCCCTCGTAATCATATCTTTGTGTTCGATCTTATTATCATCAAGCACTCCACCTCACGCACTAATTTGATCAAAAGTTGATTTGCCAATTTTTGACCGAAACAACAGCAATGTGATACCTTATATTAATAATGTTAGATTATCTGATGTTTATAATCCATTAAAATGTATATAACACACATACATATATATATATATAGATAGATATATATTTAACTCGTGTGTTAACACTGGATCTAACCTAGTTCCTTAAATATACAAATGTTGGTGAGCTTTTATTATTTTGGATTATTGTATTACATGATCTTGCGTTGTCGTTATTTATTATACAGTTATTGTCATCTATCGGACCATTATGGTTAGTTATATTTATCGAACAATTATTGTTTATTTAATCGAATTCCCAAATTCGACACTTGAAAACTAAGTCCCCAAATTGCCAACGTTTTGTTACGTTAGTAATTTATTTTGGAATTTACAATTTTGTTTAGGAAGACTCGTCTGAGAATTATCTAACCATTCAATCAATTTTGTTCATCTTTATCCTCATTTTCGAGGTGAGTTTCATAACCCTTTTTTATTACTGTTACAACATTTTTTGGGTGTAGCACGTTTCGATATTTATTTGTTATTTCATTGATCATGTTACAAACCAATTTAAGTATTTGTTATGCATGTTTCATTTATTTGTTCATGAACTATGTGACTTGCTTGCAATGTGTTTATCGATTTTGGAAGAGACTCATATGCACACTCAAAGTGGGAGGGTCCGACGGGGCGTACCTGATTTATCCGGTAGTTCGACTTTATGTCGAAACGAAAGGCGGTTTTCAATCCCTGTTACTTTCGACTTCAAATCAAAAGGAACAAGATGTTTATTATTTTTTATTTCATTTACCTTATGTTTTAATGATTTCATACATGGCAAGTGAATTTTTGAACTTTTGCATAATATACTTACGTAAAACTTATGAAACATCACCAACTTAATTGTTGACAAATTATTATTATTTTAAGCATGCTACATGTTGATCAATGATGTGCAAGGATTAAACAAATTAACATGCCCTTAGGTTTAAGTAAAATAAATTATGTTTGAATTTCCGATGTAATGCTAATTGAATTTCATTGTGTACTTGCGACTTGCTTGATTATTATCACTTTAATAGTGTACGAGCTTATGAACAATCAACTTACCGCCCCGACGTATAATTTGTCGTTGGTCGGGGTGTTACAGTCACACCCCAACCTACGGCGGAAATGCCAGGGCGTGAGCTGATTGCTCACAGCTCTCAAGGTACTATCATGCAATATTGGAAATTTCAATATCTATTTAATTAAATTCGATTAAGACAAGGTTGAGTGAGCAACACACCAGTTTTTAATGTACATATAATATAAAAATAAATATTGCAACAAGTCAAATGAGATAAGCAATTTAACCAATGAGCAAAATAAATGAGATGTCGAAAAGCACGAAGCAATTACGACAGTCGTATGATCATACTATTCTGAGATTATGCTGGACCTCTCCGAATGTGGTTCACATAAAGCAAATAAGCACATAACAAGTAAGGTACAAAATTGTTAACACAAATGAAAATAGTTGCATTTTGAGTATATATCATAGAGAAATAATGTATCGACGCATATGTCCCCAAAACATTGAAAACAAGTAAAATAGGGGAATGTGGTACTCACCTCAATAAACGAGCAAAGATGAAATAGAATATTAAGAATGACAATTCACGGAAAATCACGCGTTGACAATAAAGCCTAAAAAGGAAGCTATTATTATTATTATTATTTTGTAAATCCTTTTAAGAGTATATTATAATATTTTATTTATAAAAGTAAGATACATTTTTTCTAAAAATTTTATTAGTTTGTTAAATTATATAAATATATTTATATGTAAAGTTTACTTGTTGTGTATATATATATATATTATACCATTAATATTAGTTTACATGATATTATATACACATATATATACATATATGTTTACATATATATACACGGATGAAAGATGCGAGAAAACCCAAGTTTTATAGTCGGTTCTTAATAAATTAATTTATTTAATAACTATTATTACTATTGTGTTTAATAAAACTGTTTTTAAAAAGATAATATTACAATTTACGAAAAAGTCGGGGTGGCAGGGGTCGAACCCGTGACCTGCCATCCCTAAACCAGAGTCTTAACCAGCTGGGCTAACCAGCGACGTGCAAATAGGATCAGAAGAAAATAAATATAAACAGAAGCAGATTCAACTCAATTTTCTTATGAACCCTAACAACATCAATCGGTTAATCCGATTGATATTGGCTTAATTGATGTGTAACATCACGTTTTCTCGTTTCGGTTAATAATATAAAATATGAATCATTATGAGTCGGGCCAGTGTTGGGTTAAATAGATATGGGTTATGGACTTGGATTAAAAAGGAAGGAAGAAAAGATCATGGGCTTAAGCCCATGACCCATAATATATAAACCGCAATTACTCCCTAATCCATTCATTTCACTCATTCCATACACCATCAAACACACACACTTAAGCCCTCTATAGTATTTCTCTCTTTCCCTAATCGAAACCAAGAAGGAAAACCGATCCTAACCCGAGGTAATGATAGTATGATATTACATCGATCCTAAACAGTTAGATTTAGTCGCGAAACGACGAGCCAACACCCTAAACCGTTAAATTCACGAGATCCGGATAAAATCGGTTATAAAACGATCAAAAGATGAGCTTAGGGATAACCCTAGCTCAGATCTGGATCGAACGGGATGAAAAACGGTGAAAACGGTGGTGAGACAAGCGAGATCTCGCTTTTCCGGCGAGATCCCGTTTTTCTGGCAATAGCGGCACCGGAAAGCCGGCGCCGGAATAGTGGGAAATGTCAGGGAATGTTCCCTGACATTTTGATCTAACCCTAATTCGTTAACGGTTAGAACAACGAATTAACTTCAATTCGTTATGTTAAGAAGAAATAACGAATTAGCAGCAGTTCGTTTAACAGTTCGTAAAGTAATTCGTTACGGGGAAATGACGAATGAACCCTCAATTCGTTATAAGGGTTAAATCGTTATAAAGACCAGTCCGTTATAAAGACCAATTCGTTATAAAGTTAAGAAGTAACGAATGAGTCCATTCGTTAACGAACTGGATAACGAATTAGACTTTGAAATAATGACAGAAAGGTCCCTGGACTTAGAAAAGTATGGATTAATTACAAAGAAGCCCTTGAACTTTATGAATAAGCAAATAAAATAATAAATTAGAATTCTAATGAAAAATGTGTTAAGACAGTTAATGGAAATAATAAATTAGAATTCTAATATTTCGTATGTCTTGTATGAAATATGTATGTATGAGAGTACGTAATGAAATGAGTATGTACGAAGATATGAATATGTAAGGAAAGATATGTATCGTTATAGCATGGATGAAAGGTATCGTTTAGGTAGGGAACATACCCTAATAATATCTGCGAATGTAGGGAACAAACCCTAATAATATCTGCGAATGTAGGGGACGGGCCCTAATAATATCCGCGAATGTAGCGAACGGACCCTAATAAAATCCGCGAATGTAGGGAACAGACCCTAATAATATATGCAGAGGTTATAGGGCGGAATGCTCTTAAAACGTATATGTATGAATGAAAGTATGTAAGTAAGTATGAAAGAAAGAATTAAAGTGTGTATGTACGTACGAAAGAAATAATGAAAGTATGTATGTATGTAAGTATGTAATGAAAGATGAAAGTGCATATCTTCGGATACGTATTTACGTAAGTATGTGAATGTAATGTATGTTGCCTGATTAACTAGAACTCACTCCGCGTAGGTGACTTTTAGTATGCATGCAGGTTAACAGACTGAGACAGTTGGTTTGAGTGGGACACATGGCATGATTGAAGAGGTTGGCATCTGAAGATTTGTCATGATGTTTTGAATGCTATGTTTTTTGTTATGTTTTTAAAAGACAAGTTATGGATGTTTGTAATGAATGGTTAACTTTTTATATTATTCCGCGAAAGTTTTAATTCACTATGATATTTAGAACTGTGTTTATGAGTAAATCCAACGTCCAAGTAGGGCACCGGGTTCGAGGCCTTACAAGTTGGTATCAGAGCATGAGTTCGAGAGAATTAAGCATCCTACATGCTTACACTCGAACAGAGAATTGGACATAAGAAAAGAAAGAAGAATCGAACAAAGAATTAAGCCAGTTCAAGAAAGCCATGTGTCACTCAATCAAGCTAAGTAAAGGTAAAGTATGTGATTAAGTTCACATGTTAAGTAGAATGATGAATAATGCTAGCTTAATTGCTAGAGAAAGAATGTATGAATGCTAGCTTAATGGCTAGTGATAGGAGTACATGATGATATGAATTGTTGATTGTCTAACTGTTAGAAGTAGAACTAGCACAAGTGAACTCACAAAGGGAAGTGTATATGACACGGAGAGTAACATGATCAGCTAATCATAGTTGGCCACTGTTATTACCTGTTAGCCTTACTATCCTTGTACTAAATGGTTCCTTAAGTGATGACGTTTGTGTTTCCTTATAGAATACGAATGGCTGGAGCAAGAAAGGTCGTCAGTCGAGGAGGTCGTACTGGACGTCATGGTAGGCCATGTATTGTTCGAGAAGCTTCTGTAGAATCAGCTACTAAAACAGGGGAAGAAGGAAGTGCGGCTGGACGGAATCCAAGCAACAACTAAGGGTATCAACTTGACCCTGCGGTTCAGGCCGCCATTGCTCAAGCTGTAGCCGCTGCAGTGAAGAATCTACAACCTGAAAGTCTGCTGGAAGCCATGAAAAAACCGCTGAGAGGTCAGGAGAGAATGGTAAGAAGGACGACGAGAGAGAGAAAGGCGACTCGAGTGAGGTTCGATCTTTTAAAATTGATGATAGAAGAAGGACGACAAGTCATTCAAATGTTGTGACCCCCCGAAGCTGACTGGTTTAGGGGACGTATTCGCTACTCTCCAATGGATAACCGTCATGGACAAGGTTATCCGAATTATCGAGTGTTGTCCTGACCAAGGAGCGGGCTATGCCACCCAATCATTCGGAGATGAAGCTATGTACTGGTGGGAGTTGGTGGAACAGAGGAAGGCTCGGGAAGGGATTAAGGCCTTGAGGTGGGATGACCTGAAGGAGATGGTCATGAAATATTTTTGTGGTGATGCTGAAGTTGAGAGGGCTGAGATTATGTTTTTGAATCTGAAGGCAGGAAAGATGACACACCGAGAGTATACTACTGAATTCAACCGCATGTCTAGGTTGGTGCCTGACATGGTGAATATTGAGGCCAAAAGGATCAAGTGTTATGTAAGAGGACTACCACAGAACGTCCACACCTTGGTCAAGACAAGTAAAACTTCTACCTTCGACTCTACTGTTGAACTCGCAAACATGGTTTACGAGGATCTGGTTGTGGATGAGGTGGTGATGGAGGAGAAGAAAGAGAATAAATGGGTTGTTTCTGCTAAACGACCCGGGTACTCAATCATGGAACCCTAAGGATAAGAGACCAAAAGTGTGGGAAAAGAGGTCATGCAAGACTTGTGGTAAAATGCATACTGGAGAGTGCAAGTGGGGTACTGCTTCTGACGTGTGTCACAAGTGTGGAAAGTCTCATGGTGGGGAATGCAAGTTAGGGTCGAATGCCTGTTACAAATGTGGAAAGATGGGGCATTTTGCTCAGGATTGCCATGCAAATCTTGCATGTTATAGGTGCGGTCAGACCGGTCACCTAGCAAGGGCTTACCCTAGTATTGAAGCTGGAGGGAGTGAGAAGAAGGATGATGAACAAGTGAGGCCAAGGACTAGGGCCTATATGCTGACTCAATCACAGGCCAGACAGATTCCTGATGTCGTGACATGTACGTTTCTTGTAAATGGTATTTCTGCTTCAGTACTGTTTGATTCGGGTGCGAATAGAAGCTTTGTAGCTACGACCTTTAGTAAGTTAGCAAAAATGAAATGTTGTCGTGTGCCTGAAACCTTTAAAGTAGAAACCGCGAGTGAGACTTCGGTTAGAATAATGAGGATGGTAAAGGACTGTAAGATAGAATTAGAGGGACATGAATTCCCTGTTACTTTGTATGTCATGACCTTAGGAGGGTTCGATGTTGTTTGGCAATGGATTGGCTATCTGAGTTTTAGGCTCAGATAGTGTGTAAGAGTAGATTGATAAGGTTAAGATCCTTGGATGGTGGTACAATGACGGTTTATGGTGATAAAGAAAGTTCAGGGCTTAATGTCATTTCGATGATAAAAGCTTAAAGGTTGTTAAGACGAGGGTGTGGCGCCTACCTGGCGTATGTTGTCAAAACTAAAGTCGAGACGAAAGAAGTGAAAGATGTTCCTGTTGTGTGCGACTATCCAGAAGTGTTCCCTGAGGACCTTCCAGGTTTGCTACTGGAGCGTGAGATAGAATTCCAGATAGACTTTATACCAGGCGCACAACCCGTCGCGAAAGCACCATACTGCTTGGCGCCGTCCAAGATGAAAGAATTGATGCCCCAACTGCAAGAACTCCTTGACAAGGGTTTTATTAGGCCAAGTTTTTCCCCGTGGGGTGCACCAGTGTTGTTTGTTAAGAAGAAGGATCGAAGTATGAGAATGTGTATAGACAACCGAGAGTTAAACAAGCTTACGGTGAATAACATATATCTGTTGCCACGGATTGATGATTTGTTTGATCAACTACAAGGTTCGAGCTGGTTCTCACGGATAGGATTTAGATCAGGGTATCATCAGCTGAAAGTGAAGGAGGCAGACATCCCTAAGACAGCGTTTCAAACACGGTATGAACACTACAAGTTCTTCGTGATGTCGTTCGGTCTAACGAATGCTCCTGCAGCATTTATGGATATGATGAAAAGGGTATGTCGGCCGATGTTAGACAATTCAGTTATTGTTTTCATTGACGATATATTGATTTATTCGAGGAGCGAGTCTGACCATGCTAAGCATTTAAGAGAAGTATTGGAGATTTTGAAGGAACAGAAGCTGTATGCCAAGTTTTCAAAATGCGCATTCTGGTTACGTGAGGTGCAGTTTCTTGGTCACGTGATAAATCCAGAAGGGATTACCGTGGACCCAGCTAAGATTGAGGAGATAACAAGCTGGAAGACTCCGGAAAACCCGACTGATATACGAAGCTTCTTAGGGTTGGCTGGCTATTATAGGAGATTCATCGAAGGCTTCTCCAAGATAGCTGCACCGTTGACCGGTATGACCCGAAAGTCTGTAGTATTCAGTTGGGGTAAGTTTCAAGAAGAAGCTTTTGAGGAATTGAAGAAAAGACTCACACAAGCTCCAATCCTTACTCTACCCGATGGTGATGAGGATTTGTTTGTTTGTACTGATGCCTCGCATTGTGGGTTAGTTGCGTGTTAATGCAACGAGGGAAACTTATAGCTTCTGCGTCCAGATAGCTGAAAGTTCATGAAAGTACTTATCTGACGCATGACTTGGAGCTAGCAGCAGTAGTGCATGCTCTAATGATATGGAAACATTATCTTTATGGTACTAAGTGTACTATCTACACAGATCATAAGAGTTTGAAGTATTTCTTCGAGCAGAAGGAGCTGAATATTAGACATAGAAGATGGTTGGAGTTGATAAAGGACTAAGATTGTGATATCAAATACCATCCTGGTAAGGCTAATGCGATCGCCAATGCGCTTAGCCATAAGAATGAAGAAGTCATTGCAATAGTGAAGTCGTATAAGTTGATTGTTAACTCAGATCTCTTTGAAGAAATCAACGAGGTGCAATCTGAGGTACTTGCCGATGATGGGCAAATGAAGAAAGAAAGAATTTTTGGACAACAAGACGAGCTGATGGAAAACACTCATGGTGTTAAGATTAGATTTTACCATATGTGGATTCCACTCCATGGAAATCTCATAGGTCGAATCTTAGATGAAGCTCACAAGTCGAGATACTCAATTCATCCGGGATCCACCAAGATTAACCAAGATCTAAAGAGAGACTACTGGTGGCCAGGGATGAAGAATGATGTAGTAGATTATGTCAGTAAGTGCTTAACTTGCTTGCAAGTCAAAGCTGAACACCAGGAACCTTATGGGAGGATGCAGCCTTTAGAGACACTAGAATGGAAATGGGAACACATCACCATGGATTTCGTAACTAAGCTACCATGTACAGCTAAACAACATGATACCATATGGGTGATTGTGGACCGTTTGACTAAAAGTGCTCACTTTCTACCTATACGAGAGGCCATCTCATCATAAACGTTAGCGAATGTGTTCATAAAAGAGGTTGTGGCTAAGAATGGAGTGTCGTTGTCAATAGTGTCTGATAGAGATACTCGCTTTAATTCAAGATTCTTGAAGAAGTTCCATGAAGCTATAGGAACAAGGTTGAACATCAGTACGGCGTATCATCCTCAAACAGATGGGCAGTCTGAAAGGACTATCCAAACCCTTGAGGATATGCTAAATGCTTGTGTTTTAGATTTTGGAGGAAGTTGGGATGATCATCTCCATCTGACAGAGTTCTCCTATAACAACAGCTACCATTCGAGTATCGGTATGCCACCGTTTGAGATGCTTTATGGTAGACGTTGTAGAACCCACGTATGTTGGGGAGAGATTGGACATAAAGAGATTGAAAGCCTGGAAGTTGTGCAAGAAACCTCTTCAAGGTTTGATCAGATCAAAGCAAGAATGAAAGTTCCTCAAGATCGTCAGAAGTCCTATGATGATAAGCATCGACGACCAATCGAGTTTAACGTTGGTGACAATGTGATGCTCAAGGTCTCGCCTTGGAAAGGAATTATACATTTTAGGAAGAGAGGAAAGCTAAGTCCAAGGTACATTGGACCGTTTATGATTGTTGAGCGTGTGGGTGAAGTAGCTTACAAGCTAGATTTACCCGAGGGGTTAGAAGGAATTCATTCGACCTTTCATGTTTCTCATCCGAGAAAGTGCCTAGCTGATGACACGTCACATGTGCCATTATTATACATTGAAGTTGATGAACGGCTAAACTATATCGAGCAGCCTGTAGAGCTCGTTGACCGCAAGGAAAAGCAACTTCGTCATAAAATTATCCCTTTGGTAAAGGTGATATGGAATCATTGTAAAGGATCAGATGCTACTTGGGAAGTTGAAGATGAGATGCGCAGGTTTTACCCGGGTTTGTTTCTGTGGTAGTTAGGTTTCGGGGACGAAACCTCTTTAAGGAGGGAAGACTTGTAACATCTCGTTTTCTCATTTCGGTTAATAAAATAAAATATGAATCATTATGAGTCGGGCTAGTGTTGGGTTAAACAGATATGGGTTATGGACTGGATTAAAAAGGAAGGAAGAAAAGACCATGGGCTTAAGCCCATGACCCATAATGTATAAACCGCAATTACTCCCTAATCCATTCATTCCACTCATTCCATACACCATCAAACACACACACTTAAGCTCTCACTCATATTTCTCTATTTCCCTAACCGAAACCAAGGAGGAAAACCGATCCTGACCCGAGGTAATGATAGTATGATATTACATGGATCCTAAACCGCTAGATTTAGTCGCGAAATGACGAGCCGACACCCTAAATCGTTAAAGTCACAAGATCCATATAGAATCGGATATAAACTGATCAAAAGATGAGCTTAGGGATCAGCCTAGCTCAGATCTGGATCGAACGGAACGAAAAACGGTGATACGGTGGGGAATGGCGAGATCCCGTTTTTCCGGCAATAGCGGCGCCAGAAAGGCGGCGCGGGAACAGTGGGGAATGTCAGGGAATGTTCCCTGAAATTCTGACCTAACCCTAATTCATTAACGGGAGAATAACGAATTAACATCAATTCGTTATGTTAAAAAGAAATAACAAATTAGCAGCAGTTCGTTTAACATTTCGTTAGGTAATTCGTTACGAGGAAAAGACGAATGAACCCTCAATTCGTTGTAAGGGTCAAATCGTTATAAAGACCAGTTCGTTATAAAGTTAAGAAGTAATGAATGAGTCCATTCGTTAATGAACTGGATAACGAATTAGACTTTGAAAGAATGACAGAAAGGTCCCTGGACTTAGAAAAGAATGGATTAATTAAAAAGAAGCCCTTGAACTTTATGAATAAGCAAATAAAATAATAAATTAGAATTCTAATGAAAAATGCGTTAAGACAGTTAATGGAAATAATAAATTAGAATTCTAATATTTAGTATGTCTTGTATGAAATATGTATGTATGAAAGTGCGTAATGAAATGAGTATGTACGAAGGTATGAATATGTAAAGAAAGATATGTATGGTTATAGCATGGATGAAAGGTATGTTTTAGGTAGGGAACAGACCCTAATAATATCTGCGAATGTATGGAACAAACCCTAATAATATCTGAGAATGTAGGGGACAGACCCTAATAATATCTACGAATGTATGGAACGGACCCTAATAATATCCGCGAATATAGGGAACAGACCCTAATAATATATGCGTAGGTTATAGGGTGGAATGCTCTTAAAACGTATATGTATGAATGAAAGTATGTATGTAAGTATGAAAGAAAGAATGAAAGGATGTATGTAAGTATAAAAGAAAGAATGAAAGTATGTAATGAAAGATGAAAGTACATATCTTCGGATACGTATCTACTTAAGTATGTGAATGTAATGTATGTTGTCTGTTTAACTAGAACTCACTCAGCGTAGCTGACTTTTAGTATGCACGCAGGTTAACAGACTGAGACAGCTGATTTGAGTGGGACACATGGCAGGATTGAAGAGGCTGGCTTCTGAAGATTTGTCATAATGTTTTGAATTCTATGTTTTGTGTTAGGTTTTTAAAAGACAATTATGGACATTTGTAATGAATGGTTGACTTTTTATATTATTCCGTGAAAGTTTTAATTCACTCTGATATTTAGAACTGTGTTTATGATTAAATCCAACGTCCAAGTAGGGCACCGGGTTCGGGGCCTTACATGATGTTAGGGCTTATGATCCCCACATCATCGCGAACCTAATGCACTATTAATTTACCTCAGTGGATGACCTGAGAAGGGTTAATTGGACGCTACAGTCGACGGCTAAAAGGGGTTATGGATGAACAAGTAAACATCAATCAAAACATAATTATTAATAGGGCTCAAGACGGTTAGGGTTTAAGGATCGTATCTTGGTAATTAATTGAATTATTATCAACGATTTCGTGCCCTACAAGATCATTAAGGTGTCGGTACCATATTTAGGAAAAACGGATCATGTTTGATATAATTAACAAGTTTATATAGTTTATTAGGCCGAAAATAATATATCCATGATATGTACAAGATCAATGACATCAAAAAAAACGAAAATTATGGTCCAAGTAATTGATTACTGAATCGGGCATAAGAAATTGAATGTGGTTTCGGGTTTGGATAATGGATATCCAGTTGTATAATATGGGTTATAATAACATTTACAAAAAGAACTCTGGAGTTAGAAAGTTGGTACAAAAGAGGCAAATCTTTATGTTTTGGGTTAGATATGCCAACACATAAAAGATATAAATATAAATAACTATATATTCATAAAATAATCAATTTAACTTGATAAATGCGGGAAAATTTCCCGAACATCGAAATGGGTCTGGTTTTTAATAAAGATATAGTTTCGAAAAGTCCGAGTAGTTACAGTCTCCCCTGCTTTAGAGAATTTGGTCCCGAAATTAAAGAAAACTATAGCAACACCGTTAAATTTTTAAAAAAGGTAAGAATTTTAGATATGATCCAAATTAATCATAATACAGAACTTTGATAGTTGAAGCAACGCTTCAAATGAAAATCTGATAAGGGCACTTATATATAGGATGTAACAGCGGCGTCTCCACCATGCCCTCATCATCTTTACATTTGTATCGTTATCTCAACTACTTACCATTCTATATTATGACACGTTTATTCGGATTATGATTTCCATGTGAGGACTTTGGTAATTACGTATGCATCCATAATTACTTAGATTGTCGGATGGTCCACATAACTCGTCCCATTGTGTGGGTCACAAAACATTTGAGTAAAACATGATTTTGAGGAAATAAACTTTTTTAGGGAGTTTTAATTAGAAAAACACCAATGTGTAAAACAATTCCAAAAAGTTGTAGTGGATTTTAATAAAGAAATGTCTAAGACATCGTAAAAATATAAGTATTTAAAGTTGAAAAAGAGATATCTTATTAATAGTTAAGGTTATGAGTTATGGTGAATGAAGGTAAGGAAATAAGATAGAGGTAGGCTTTAATGAACAATCTAATTACAAAAAAAAAGAAACTTTATGCATGAGATAAATGATAAACGATAAATAGTTCAACTGGAAAAATAATCCAAGGTCATAAAGAGGTGTTACAAAACGTAATTAAGAAAAAAGACGAGATAAATTAAGATAGACAAAGAAAACGGAAAAAGTCTTCGGGGTCTTTGAGTAGCTTAATTGACGTGACTTGAAGCACCATGAGGAGTTGCATTCATAGGAGTTGGAACAGTAGAGGTAGATGGATTTGAGGTAGCTTGAATAACGTGAGCTTGAACAGTTTGCAAGAAAGTTGTTTGGTGGAAATGTGTCCGGTAAGCTTGAGCTTGCGGTTGCTGGGTTTTGTAGTGTTGGGTTAAGTAAGGTTGACCTTGATTGATGGGAGGAGATTGAGGGACATGAGGTTGATGGGTTTGAGTATGGGTCAAGTAGTAGGGTGTAGTCGTAGTTTGAGCTTGATGAGCATGGATAAGTTTAGGACACGTATTACGGAGATGATTTGGGTTTCCACGATGGTAGCAAGCACGAGTATTAGGAACATCGGGTTGAGTGTAGTCGATGGACAACAGGTGAATATTCTTGTACTACCCCTTGTTGGTCCCGAGGGACGGGGGAGGCTAGGTTAGCTGAAAGATGGTTATCGGTTCAAGGACGTAAGGTGACCCTGCTTTTTCAGGGTAAGAAGGGGTAGAGAAAATTCCTCGAGCCAATGTTCGAGTACCAGGCGCTACGGCGCTGAAGTAACCCATGCCATACTCCCAGGAAAAGCTCGAACGGCCTTCAACAAAAGGGTACCTGTACCCGAAACCGACACAGGTGGTACCGTCCCGCGAAACGGGGTTCTCAAATCGTTGTGGGAAAGTTGGTGCACTATTGACTCGGCGGCAGTATCAGCAAGTGGCTATAACGGTTACAATTGGTGCAAAGACAACAATTGAAGTTTCTCAGGTGGTGACGGTTGCAAGTATTGCAAATGGGGTGCGCTCCTTCGTAAGGTTTCTTTTTCGAACAAGTTGAAGAGGACCGCTGCTGAATAGGATTGGTTGCAGTCGTATTTTTACGTTTCTTGTTGTGAGGGTGAGTGGAGGTAGATGATTTGCAGTTACCAGGAGAGTGGTTAGTGGAAAAGTTTGGATCGGTTGCATGGATGTTCCGAATTTGGGTTGCTATCCTATGGATCGCAGCAGTTAACTCTTTGGCTATACAAGCAGCTATACGGTGGTGGTGAGAATCAGACTATTGATGTCGAGGATGACGGTGGTTTCTTAGATGAGACATTCTACGAGGACCAAAAATAAAGATTTATAAGTTGAAGGATAAGTTGAGGAAAACATTAGAATAATAAAATGTTTAATTATGTAGATAACTTATAATAACGTTGCCTTAAGAAGTAAGGGGATTTGCATAATAATGATTAAAAGTAAAAGATTATAAGATGAGGGGGTACATTGCGTAAATAGTTATTAGATGATGTAGTCAATATGATTAATATGTGATGACTACACGAGGAGATAAGTCTGTTTAAAATTTAGATTTTTATTTGATTAATTTAACTTTAAGATAAACTAACGAAATATATTTGTGGATGTTGGCCTCCCATGAGCTTTCCATGGCAATTTGAATGGACCAACGAAACTAACGAATAAAAATAGCTGAGTTGGATAGCCCATGAGCGTTACATGGCATTTTTATTGTCCCAACTAATTAACGAATTAATAATATAATATAGTTTGTTGGCCCATGAGCGTTACATGGCGTTTTGACCGACCAAACTAAATAACGAATAAACGAAAGAGAAATATGAGTAGTTGAAGCATCCCGTGAACCACCACGTATGATGAACTCCAACAAAAACATAAACAAAATGAGAAATGGATAGTAGGAGTGCCCATGGATTCCATGGATTTTTCACCCAACTAACCATTTAAATAACAAAACACAATAATCGGAAAAAACCGAATTTAGCCACGAACCACTGTGAATTTTGTTTAAAATAACCTAAGGTGTCGGTCGTATGACAATTGTGTTCCCGCTTTGGCCTATAAGCTGGAGTACTGTGGCCAGGTTATCCTCCAGGTAAGGAATAGTGAATTACATTGGGTTCTCAAAACCGTTTTTCCAATGCCCAACTCACAGTACTCTCCCCCTTCCAGTTACGGCCGGAACTTGTTACACTGCCTAGCCTTTAGGTGTAGAGTAAAAACAAAGGTAGGGAATTCTTAAGGAATTTACCAATAACAAAATGAAAACCTACTTTGATTTAAAATATTTATGAAAAGTTTTCATTGAACGTTGAGGCATAGCCTCGGAGTTGTGTGTGTGTGTGTGCATAACAATACAATAATAAATAATTAATTATCTAAGAAAGCTATAAACAATTTAATTTGAGCACATAAGGCAAACAGATAAGCACGTATGGGGCTCCTAAGCATGTTACTAAGGAAACACTAACGACCTATCTTAAACTTTCAGCTCTGATACCAATCTGTCACACCCCAACCTACGACGGAAATGCCGGGGCGTGAGCTGATTGCTCACAGCTCTCAATGTACTATCATGCAATATTGGAAATTTCAATATCTATTTAATAAAATACGATTAAAACAAGTTATTCAATACAATATCCAAAAAGACAAATAGTTCACCAAACAAACATAAATCATAAAAACAAAAGTCTTGTTTAATTTCTCTATCTTTATTCTTACGTGTTCTTCCAAAACTTTAACTAACATCACATGATGACCTGCATATGTGTTAAAAATAAAATTGATTTATCAACACAAGGTTGAGTGAGCAACACACTAGTTTTTATTGTACATATAATAGAAAATTAAATATTGCAAAAAGTCAAATGAGATAAGCAATTTAACCAATGAGAAAAATAAATGAGATGTCGAAAAGCACGAAGCTATTACGACTGTCTTATGATCATACAATTCTGAGATTATGTTGGACATCTCTGAATGCGGTTCACATAAAGAAAATAAGCACATAACAAGTAAGGTACAAAATTGTTAACACAAATAACAATAGTTGCATTTTGAGTATATATCATAGAGAAATAATGTATCAACTCATATGTCCCCAAAACGTTGAAAACAAGTAAAATAAGGAAATGTGGTACTCACCTCAATAAACAAGCAAAGATGAAATAGAATACTAAGAATGACGATTCACGGAAAAATCACACGTTGACGAGAAAGCCTATAAAGGAAGATAAAATATGGATACGCTAAGTTAACGAACTAGATCGGATATGAAAGCTCGATAATTATAATTATTATTAAGTTAATATTATTAGTTTGTAAATCCTTTTAAGAGTATATTTGTAACATCCTAAAATATTATAACGTTAAATAAAGAAAGTTACGTTTAAGTGATTTCACGTTATTAACTAATTAATATCGAGTAAGGAACGGATCATGGACTTAGATTAATTAAGATGGATTAAAGGGAATGGGCCTTAGGTCCATGGGCTTTAAGGGATATAAATATCCCCTAAACCAACCTAAAACCCTAAACCCTCATTTCTTTCCATCCTAATCTCTATACACTCAAAAACACACACATCCTTCACCATATTACGGCCGAGAGAGAGACGAGAGGGATTTGAGACCAAACGGACGCTAGCTTGTAGTAGATCTTTACCACACGAGCTATATACAAGATCTAGAGTTCATAACCAAGCTTAACGAAATCCAAACGAGCACTAAAGGTACGTCTTTTACCTTAAAGATTACGTTTTTATTAACATTTAACCTTGAAACTTAGAGCAGAGATAGATCGAGTGTAAACAAAATGTAAAGTTATAAACTTGATGTTAAAACGAACCAAACGAACCCAAGAACATAAACGGCTCGTTAAAATGGAACCCTAAGATCTAGTGTGAAACGTTCTAGCTTAAAGGTCCAAACTTTACACTTATCCGAGTCAAGTCTTGTCCGAGGTTGGCTATGGGAATGTTTACGAGGACAGTTAAAAGGTTTATACGTTGAAATATAGCCATTTAGCGGAGTTAAAACCAAACCAGTGGTCGTCACTGGATAACTTCGTTGTAAGCAGGTTCATGGTAGGCAACTTCGCCTGCAAAGCTAAGTTCGCTGGATGATAACTTCGCCTAGCAACAACTTCGCCTGGCATATGTTCGCTTAGGGTTAACTTCGCCGAACACTAACTTCGCCTATGTTAAGTTCGCTTATTGTTAAGTTCGCTTAATGATAAGTTCGCTGGAGTTAGCAAATAAGAAAATAAATTAAAAACCTAATGGAAAATGTGTTAAGGCAGTTAATGTAAATAAAATTTTTCCAAGCTGACCTTGCAGCTCGACCCCAGCCAGGGGCTCTGCCGCTTGGACCCTGCTAGGGGCTACCGCCCATAGACCCCGCTGCCAGGGGCGCTGGCCCCGGACCCCCGTTCGTTGTGGGTTATATAAAGATAGAAATACAACATGAGTAGTAGTAGTAGTAGTAGCAGTAGCAGTAGCAGTAGCAGCAGCAGCAGCAGTAGCAGCAGCAGCAGCAGCAGCAGTAGCAGCAGCAGTAGTAGCAGCAGTAGTAGCAGTAGTAGTAGTTAATTGATGCATGTAAATATTATACAGTTAGCCGTGCACAGCTCAAGAAGGGAATAACGATTAACAGAGAGCGTAACAGGATCCAGGTGAGTTTCTAGCCCCATTTATGTGTTATGTTTTCGGGCCTGTGTGCATACTCAATATGTTTGTTAATACGCTTATCCTAAGAGATAAGTGTATGCCTTATGTGAATAATGTGAAATGTATGAATGATTGCTTGATGGTACGTGAACGATCTTCGGATATTGCACGTACTGTCAGGTTGGAACGCTATGTATAAGGTAAGTATGATAAGTATGCTTATGTGTATGAACGTGATAAAGTTAATAACAGAAGGAAAGGATGGTTGTATGGTTGTATGGTTACGAAAAGGGTACCCGGCCCTAATAATACTCGAGGTATGATGTATGGTTGTATGGTAACGAAGAGGGAATCGAACCCTACTAATATTCGAGAACTAGGGAACCGAACCCTACTAATATTCGAGGAAAGAGGGTACCGAGCCCTAATAATACTCGAGGAAGGAGGGTACCGAGCCCTAATAATACTCGAGGAATGTAGGGTGTAATGCTCTTTATAACGTAAGATATGAAAGCAAGTTAGTATAAAAGAAAGTAAGAAAGTATGAAAGTATGAAAGTATGAAAGTAGGATTGAAATAATATGAGTTTGTGTGTATTGCATAATGTATGATTAACTAGAACTCACTCAGCGTAGCTGACTTTTAGTATGCACGCAGGTGAGTAGGATGAGGCAGCTCGCTTGAGGGGACACGTGGCGTTGAATAAGAGACTGGCATCAGAAGGCTCAAGACGTGATATGTTTTAATTACTTTGTTTTTGAAAGACAAGTTGTTGTTTAAGACAAGTTTTGAATTGTTACGAAATGTTTTATGAAAGTTTTTAATGTTCCGCGAATGTTTTAATTAACTCTGATATTATAACTGCGTTTATGAGTAAATCAAACACGAAAGTAGGGCTACCGGTAACGGGCCTTACAATATTATAATATTTTATTTTATAAAAGTAAAATACATCTTTTTTTAAATATTATTAGTTTGTTAAATTATATAAATATATTTATATATAAAGTTTGCTTGTTGTGTGTGTGTGTGTATATATATACATTAAACCATTAATATTTGTTTGCGTGATATTATATACACGTATATATACATATATGTTTACATGTACATACACGGACGAAATATGCGAGAAAACCCCAGTTTTATAGTCGGTTCTTAACAAAATAATTGATTAAATAATTATTACTACTATTATATTTAATAAAAATGTTTTTAAAAAGAAAATATCACAATTTACTAAAAAATCGGGGTGGCAGGGATCGAACCCGCGACCTGCCATCCCTAAACCAGAGTCTTAACCAGCTGGGCTAACCAGTGACGTGCAAATAGGATCAACAGCAAATAAATATAAACAGAAGCAGATTCAACTCAATTTGCTTATGAACCCTGACAATATCAATCGGTTAATCCGATTGATGTTGGGTTATATGAAGTTAGGGCTTATGATCCTCACATCATCATGAACCTAATGCACTATTACCTCAGTGGATGACTGGAGAAGGGTTAATTGGACGCTACAGTCTACGGCTAAAAGGGGTTATGGATGAACAAGTAAACAACAATCAAAACATAATTATTTATAGGGCTTAAGACGGTTAGGTTTTAAGGATCGTATATTGGTAATTAATTGAATTATTATCAACGATTTCGTGTTCTACAAGATCATTAAGGTCTTGGTATCATATTTAGGAAAAACGGATCATGTTTGATATAATTAACAAGTTTATATCGTTTATTAGGCCGAAAATAATATATCCATGATATGCACAAGATCAATTACATCAATAAAACGAAAATTATGGTCCAAGTAATTGATTATTGAATCGGGTATAAGAAATTGAATGTGGTTTCAGGTTTGGATTATGGATATCAAGTTTTATAATATGAGTTATAATAACATTTATAAAAAGAACCCTGGAGTTAGAAAGTGGGTACAAAAGAGGCAAATCTTTATGTTTTGGGTTAGATATGCCAACACATAAAATATATAAATATAAATAATTATATATTATTAATATAATCAGTTTAACTTGAAAAATGCGGGAACATTTCCCGAACATCGTAATGGGTCGGGTTTTTAATAAAGATATAGTTTTTGAAAAGTCCGAGTTGTTACAGTTACATAGATCTTGGCCGACTATTCCCCACAACAAATGGTTAAATGGCACATGTGATTGAATTCTCAAGATTGAAAAATCGTTGATAACCGTGTAGGCTTCATTAGCTGGTTACATCAAAGGGCAGGTGGGCAATGGGTCTAATGTTCGTTTTGGTTGGATGCTTGGCTAACGATGATATTTTGAAAAAACCTATCCCCTACTTTGTTCTCATTAGAAGTGGTGAAGTCATGTCTGGTGGCCGATCGTGTTAAAGATAATGATGAGAATTATTTGATAAACTGGAATTGGAAAACTCAGCCCGTGTTTGAGGAAGCAGTAACTGAACTAATGGCTTTATTAAATATGCTTTATTATTTCAGTTTTAATGGTGGGGAAGTCTTAGGGGTCCCCAAAACAGAGTGAGAACTAGCCCTTTGAGGATAGACAATTGAGTATGGTGTGGTGATGCTTTGGGGTCATTCTCTATTGCTTCAATGAAGAGGATACTATACAAAATTGATCCTCCATGCTCGAAGAGCATCCTAGAATGGAATAATTGGGCTATGATGAAGGTGAACGCGATTGTTTGGCGGGCCCTTCAGAACCTCCTTCCAACAGCGATAATCTGATAAAAGAAAGATTTTTTATATGTGTAGTAATTGTTTTGCGGTAGAGGACTCATGTATCATAGTTTTACACCTTGTTATGTCGCGACTGTGATGTGGTAAAGAATTGGAAAGTGGTGCGGTATCAACCTTTTCAGGTTAGAGGAGTCCAAGACTTAATTCCGCCTGTAAAACAGATTCCGGAGGTGGTTCATAAAAGAAATATGGTCTATTCTATTGGTATGGTGGCCATATGGTGCTTATGGAAGGTTATAAACGAGTACATTTTTTGGAAACAAGTCGGTGAAGATTGTTAAAGTGCTCGGAGACGTAAAGGTTTTGAGTTTCTTGTGGATTAAAAAAGGGTGAAATGTATCAATCTAGATTGGGATAGGTTGAAATCATTGGTTATGTAACTCATTTCCGGTTTTGTTCTTGGGCCGCCCATTGCTACCGTCTCGGTAGGAATGGTTTTGGTTTACTTTTACTCAAATTTGCTGTTAAAAAAAGTTAATTAAATGTGTATTAAATAATGTTTTAATTAGGTAAATTTTATTAGATGAGGGCAAATCAGAAACTGTTCTGTTATAAAGATTTTATACCCTACGTATTAAAAGTTATCCGGCCTTAAAATGATGTCTATCTTCTTATCCCTCTAATATGTATTTATAATATATGTATATATATATATATAGGCTAGGGTTAATATAAAAAACAATATTTTTATGAGAAGAATAAGAATAGATCTAGGCCCTTGGATCTATATCTAGTGGTTGAGATTGGTAGTTTCTAAATAATTGTATTGTTTCATATTTACATTGTATAGTGTCATATTTAGGTGGTTTGTTTTATTTTAAAGCTCTTCTCACACTTCTCACAAAACAATTGTTTTTTTATTTAAACTCTTATATATATATATATATATGTTGATGATGATGGTGACACCGATGTTTAATGACATGTAACTCGTATGATCGACGACGACCATGATAACGTATACGATGGTCATACTAATGGTAGCATGTACGACTGATGATGTCGTTTGATGACGACAACAATTCATAAGATGGTGCCGACAATGATCGCTAATATTGGGCGTTTTGTTTACGATAACCCATACGATACTTACTACATCCCGTACATGGCAATCAGATGATGATGATGATGCTGATGATGGTGATGGAGATGTGTGACAATGATGACGACACTGATAGTGAGATATATGTTACCCGTATGATCAACGCCGACTACGATAGCCTATACAATTACCACGTTGATTACCCGCACGTCTGATGATGATGCCGTTTCATAGTGATGGTGATCGATGATTATGATGATGATAACCACTATAATACATGATAACGATGATAACTTTATGATGTTGATCATCATCATAACACATATGATGATGATGATAACCTAGAAGATGATAATGATACAAAACTACATATGATAATGATAACACTAGAATGTTATGAGCCTCTCTAATCTCTATTACGAAGATGTAAATCTTATCCATAAAATCTTACTAACGGTTAAGATAATACTTCAATAATGGATAAATTTTCAAATTTATTTAAAAAATACGATTTATTAAACGAACTCAACTTTTAACGAAATTTAATACCGGAATGTTAGTAAAAAAAACTAAAAGTAAGACTATGTTTTTATACTATTTTTTTAAAAAGTTATTGTAGGTTCCCAGCCGGATCTACACGAGATATCGCGTTCTACGTAGGTGCGGAATCCCTACGTAAGACGTTACGAGTATAGAAAACAATACGAGCTAACACACGATACGATAACCAAACACACGTTGTATTCCAACCGTAAACACGTGATACTATGATCACCAAATACAAACTCTCTGACTCGAATACACGAATAAACTAAAACTCTTAATAATAATGAATAAGCCGTAAACAAACAGCTTATATAGACACGACAACTTCGCCTGGCATGTTCAGGCGAAGTTGTCCCTAACTTCGCTTGTCTAACAAGTTCGCCCATATAAGCGAACTTGTTAGCAACTTCGCTTACATACAAAACTCAAATCTAACTAACACGATTACAGACACTCGACACTGAACTACTGACATCATGCACCAACAGACTCCCCCTTGGCAATAGCTTCATCTCTTTAGCTTCAAACACGTGTCTTGTAATCTTCAATCTTCTATCTTCAAGCATTCACTCCTTCTCGAACACAACCCGAGACAACTCTTTGATATTTCCTCGCTTCGTCTTTCCAAGCAGGAATATAAAATATCTTCTTATCATTCAACACTTGCAAATCAGCTTGCGATAAGTTTACCAAGTGCATCGGATCGTACACTCTAAGCAGCTCTTGTTCATCTTCGTCTTCCATCACTGCCTCAGCTGTCTCACAATCTACAAACCACCACTTCAGGTCTTTAAGCACATCCTTGGGCATTAGTTTCATCGGTATTTCTTTCAAACACCGGATCGGTTTATACTTCATAATCATCCAAGGCTTTCCGTCTGCTCTCAAACCTCTATCCTTGTCTTCAACAAGTTTTCCCTTTTGTGGTTTCAACAGCTCAAATTTCTTCTCTTTTATACTCTCTTTCCACACAATCTTCCCAATGACTCTAGCCATATTATCGTCACTTCTGTTTATCAATCCCAATCTGGCTAAGTCTTTCACTTCACATTCTGGCAGTGTATTCAACGATCTCAACATCCTTCTAAAGTACTGAACACCGTCATACCTTTTAATCACGAAGAGCCTCAACTGCTCATCATATATCCAGCAAATAATCCCTTTCTTCGCTTCAGCATAGCCTTTAATGTTGTAACTCTTCTTAAACATTGTAGGGACCGCCGGTTTCTTCGTTTTGACGAACCACTGAGCATAGCCTTTTCCATCTAGGCTGCTCTTCCCATTCAGACTCATCACTTGCCATCCCTTTACTCATATCTGCTTTCTCAACATCTGGAATGTCATGCTCAATATTTTCCTCAACTATCTCTCCCTCTTCTATCTCTGTATCAATCACAATCTCTTCACCAATCTTCTCTATCACATCACTCGGTAGTACATCATCATCACCAACCAAACCATCATCCATCTCCTCTACGTCCACTACCACCACATCATCACCACCAGCTGCAGTTGTCGACTCCCCCTGAGTTGTGGAAGTTCCAAGAGCTTGATCAGTTCTTGGCAACTCACCACCTGCATCTTTCGATGCATTGGGATCATCGTCTCTCTCATTTCGTCTCTTGGTCCTCAACTCATCGCCTTTACAGCTCGTCTCCCCCTGAGATGCCAAGAACTCCTTGAAAACATCTATGATTTTTCCATGTTGTACCAGCAGGGACGACTGCATCTGATTCTCTGCAACTAGGCGCTGAATAGCCTGGGTCTGGATAAGATTAATCCTTGACTGCTCTGCCACGACCCGTTCAAGTGCTGCTATTCGTTCAGAGTCTGATAGGGTTGCATCGAAATCGAACCTCATATGTGATATATCTTGAGTGTACTGAGGAGGGATTTCCGATGTCACCGGGACCTCAGAAGTAGAAATAGACATAACCGCAGGTGGTATCGTCACCGATAGCCCTGCAGTGGCCACAACAGTCAACTCGATAAATTGTGTCACGACCTCCAATGGAGTAACAGTCGGAGGCGGCAATGAAACGATCTCTGGAGCCGAAAGTTGGAAAGTAATGGATGAGAGGCCAAATGTAGATGAGGTAGCCACCACGGGAACAACCGTAGCGCTTGGCCTTGTAACCTGTAGTGATGAGGGAACCATTGTCATACCGGATAGTGCTGGTGGAGTGAAACGTACCACCCTAGAGCTCTCACCGGCTCCCGATCCTGCACCTATCCGTTCTCTTCTTGACCTCCGGATCAACTGTTGTACCTCTTCCTCATAAACTGACTCGCTGTCATCATCTGTTCTCTTTCTTTTCCCATGTAGTCTTTCTCGAGTTACCATAATCCTTCTTGCCTCTGCCACTTCATCATCAGAATCAGAACCAGCCACCGTAGCAGCTGTCCTAGTAACATTCACAGTCGACACTTGGGCTACCGATACCTGTACGTTTTCCTCTGGATCCACCCGATCCATATCAAAGAAGCCTTGACCACCAAATTCTGCATCAAGGTCCACATTCTCCTCCGGTGACACAACAGGTGCAGCAGGTATAACTTGAGGTGCTCCTGCCTGTTGTGGTGCCGGGTCCCTAAACTCGTCCCCACGAGCAGGCACATACCCCGGGTTGATCAAGTACCCAAAAAGTGGAGTATGCCGAGGACGGAGCTCAGGTTTGCTCCTCGCACTGGAGGATCTAAATTGGGCGAAGATCCGTTTGTTCACACTCTCTACATATCGGATCGGACGGCGCTGAGGAAGCGTTGGAGCAACATGATTCAAGATCATTTGAAGAAATCTTGGATACATGATAAATCGCTCACGCGCCATCGCTCTTCTTTGACGATCAATCTCATAAAAGACCATCTGACTAAAGCTGAATCGCTTGTTGTAAGTCAGAGCAGTCATCGCTGACTGCATGGTCGCGCCCATGCCATCAGTGCCCGCCTTTCTCCCTGACATGCAAACGATCATAACATTCATGAGAAAGCGCCACTGGTCAAGTAAAAATCCTTTCCTCCTCTGCGTATCCCCCAAGGGACCAGAGTATCCCATTCTCAAAAACGCTCCATCACGGAAAGGAGCTACAAACTCTGTTGGGTCATCCCTTGTCTCATTCCCAAATCGTAAAGCCGCCCGGATTTGTTCAGAAGAGAACTGAACAATCTGATTGTTGACTGTTGCGCGCATCACCGGGGGCTCGACTCTACAGTCGTATTCCACTGTCTGCCAAAAATCCTCAATATTGGGCAAGGATATTGGCAGAGTTGTTGTAATCGCGTGGAATATCCGCGAGCGTAACAGAAATGTGATGATTTCGCGGAAATCATCAACTCCGCTCGCCTCCGGGTCTAATGTTATGTACATGTTGTGACCCGGGAAGAACTGTCTCTGGTGATCACCTCCGTCATCACCGCCTGCACCACCTGCTCCAGCTACAGCAGCCATATCTGCAACAAACAGGCTAAGTTAGATAAACGTCAAAGCGAATCACAAGTTCGCCTGTTACCATGAGCGAAGTTGTGATCAATTCTGTATAGGCGAAGTTAAAGGTGGGGCGAAGTTAGGAAACAACTTCGCTTCAACTTGAACTTCGTCAGATAACAGTTAAGTAAAATGGTCCAGGCGAAGTTAATGATAACTTCGCCTAATCACAACATCGTCTCATAAACTGTTTCAAAATCTATAATCAGGCGAAGTTAAACCTCAGGCGAAGTTACGGATAACTTCGCCTAAACTGTAACTTCGCCGAATTTGAATCGGCAACAGTTAGGGATGTCGAACGACGTGTAGATGATGATTTTGGAGATCGAGGACTCCGAAATACATGATTTTATGAAGTTTTAGACGTTCAAGTAGTTTACTATCACGTAATAACAAGTTTGAAATCGGGTGTTTAAGGTTCGAAAGAACGAGGTCGAGAATCGAGTCGAAACGACCGATGATTAACCTCAAAAGACATTGATAATATGATAATCGAACCCTACACACCTTGAATTTGATTTGAATCGAAGTAAGAAACACAGATGATTGAGATCGATAAGTTCGCTAAAGTTTCGGAGTATAAGTTCGCTGAGGTTTGAAAGTAATGAGACTGTTTGACCTAAAAACTTATTTATATAGGGTCAGAGATTATACAGGCGAAGTTGTTGATAACTTCGCCTATTGCAGGCGAAGTTATGGATAAGTTCGCCTATATATGAAAATTTTCAAAACAAACCCCATAATTTGAACAATTTGCAATTAAGTTTTAAATCATCCTTTAAAGCATTAAATGATACGATCAAGACCAAGTAACCACGTATAAAATCATACAACTACATAAATAACGAAAATTTGAAAAAATAAAGTACACGGGATCAAATTTCAGTCTCGACAGGGACTACCATGTTTTAGAAAAGATCCGAACAGGAATCATACTAATTACGTGACTGTCACACAGATCCGTGTTCAGCTGTATTATGACATAAAGAAACAGATTGTAAGCAGGTAAATGACTTAGAATGGTTTTCATTGTTTCTGTGATACGGGTTAGGTTCAATTAAGCTCAAAACTTAAGTGGGCAACAACTCAGAGATTATGATGCCTCCTATCTATTCTCAAAGCGTATTTGGCTTTCCCCAAGTCACCCCGAATTGACCTCGACCCGTAGTGTCTGATTAAGTAGTAATTAGTCTTCGATCTTAGACTCTGCTTCCCATTCCCCTTCTTGCGTCTTGATTGATAATCATTAACATTATGAACTCTAGAAATTTTTTTTTTTTTTATTTAACATGTATATACACAACTTCACGTAGAAAACAACTGCAAGTCCCGAATCTGGATCACTGCAGCGTCTTGACACGCTATCTTCACGGGAATCAGAACACTCACGGGCTCGTGTATGACTGGGTAATCGCTTTTCTGCCTATCATTCGGAAAGATATGTATGAAGACATGCACAACTCTTAAGGAGTTTCCACGTAAAATCGAGTAGATTTAGTTAGTATCACTTCTACTTTTACGCACCATAAAAAGCTACCATGACATACAATGACTGTTCTAAAGTCTTTTAGGCCTAATAACTTCACTAGTTAAGCACACAGAATTAGTATATCTATCACTTTCCAATGTTGGATCAATTTTCTATTAAACATAGTAAAGTAACTTCTTACGAAGTAGTAGACTTGAAAAATAATTTCATCTCCCAAAAAGAAAAATTTTAACATCAATCGCCCCGACCAAATCAAAGTCTTCAGGGAAACGGCTATCCCGAAGATCCAATGGATCAGCTGGACCGACCACATACTAGTATGTGTCCTTCTAACTAAGTATGATCGACTAATTTTCAGCGAAAGAATGAAAACACATCATAAACTGCCCCGGTCACTTTCAGTCATCTGGTTAATGGCTATCCTCATATTCTACAAGTAGAAATGAGGACCAAACATATCCGAAGACATGTCCTTCAAACTGAGGCAACCGACATAATTCTAAGCGATAGTGACGTTTTTTTTTTTTTTTTAATTCAAACACAAACATATGACATGGTTACTCGGGATTGATCATCCCATTCAGCTCAACAAGGTTTTGAAATCTAGTTTTGTCAAACGCTTTCGTGAATAAGTCAGATAATTATCTAACGTGTCAACCTTTTCGACCTCAATCAGTTTCTTCTCAGCACAATCCCGTATAAAATGATGACGTAGGTCAATATGTTTAGTTTTACTGTGCTTTACGGGATTGTTAGTTACTGAGATAGCAGCAGTGTTATCAATGCAAATAGGAGTAAGTGAGAAATTCAGACCATAATCGCGCAACTGTTGTTGAATCCAAAGAACCTGGGAGCAGCAGTTGGATGCTGCCATGTATTCTGCTTCACAGGTTGAAATTGCAACTGAGGTCTGCTTCTTGCATTGCCACGACACTAGTCTGCCACCAAGAAACTGACATCCACCAGTTGTAGACTTCCGACTCTGATTGCACCCTCCATAATCAGAATCTGTGTAAGCGACTAGCTCCAAGTCTCCTCCTCTCGAGTACCACAACCCCAGCTTCGGCTTGCCTTTGAGATACCGCAGTATCCTCTTCGCACCCTTCAAATGAGATTCTTTTGGGTTTGCCTGAAAGCGTGCACAAAGACAAACAGCAAACATTATATCAGGCCTAGAAGCAGTTAAGTACATTAAAGAACCTATAATAGCCCGATATTGGGTTGGGTCCACGTCTGCATCGTTGTCTGAATCAGCACCCAATTTGTGATTGACGCAGACTGGAGTATCATATGGAGTGCTGACATTCATCATACTGTGGTCGTTGCACCAAAGTGTCTTCCTCATCGCATATCATCTTCGTAGCAATTCTTTCCTCAACTTCTGCAAAATCCAGATAAGGTATGTTAAAAGATTTAAAAAGTCTATCATAGTCGAAAACCCCAGCGGGTCCCGAGCTTGGTTTTGGTGATTTGTAACTTGTGATATCAGTGTTACACACCACCTCAACCTTGCTGTTCGATGTATTAAAGACCCGTCTGTTGGGAGTCCCAACAACGTATCCAACTAAGATTCCTTCGTCGGCTACTTCACCAAATTTAGAATTGGTCTTTAATATCGAACATGGGGACCCGAATGGTTCAAGACCACTCAAGTTGGGCTTTCTCCCATGCATAAGTTCATAACAGGTTTTATTTAATCTTTTAACTGTTAACACTCTATTAAGGATATAACAGGCTGTTTTAACAGCTTCAGCCCAGAACACCACGGGAAGTTTCGAATCAGCCAGCATGGTTCTGGCTCCTTCAATTAAAGTTCTGTTCTTCCTCTCAGCCACTCCATTTTGTTTCGGAGTATACGGTGCGCTGTATTGGTGTTCTATCCCCTTCTGTAAGCAGAAGATCTCCATCTCATAGTTCTTGAACTCAGTTCCATTGTCACTCCTGATGAATTTAACCCGTTTCCCCATGATATTCTCAACCTTGGTAATCAAATTCTTTACCATCTGCACTGTTTCATCCTTTGAGTTCAGGAAATATACCCAGGAATATCGAGAGAAATCATCAGTGATCACCAAGCAGTAAGATGTTCCTCTTAGACTTCTTACATTCACGGGACCGAAGAGATCCATGTGAAGTAATTCTAGGGTACTGACAATTGAATTGACCTTCTTGGTGTGATGGGATTTCTTGTGTTGCTTTCCCTTTTTGCATGATAAACATTTGTCTTCAAAGTTGAAATTCTTCAAGGGAACACCCAGCACAAGCCCATTTTTGACAAGGTAGTTCATTTTCCGAAGATGAATGTGCCCCATTCTCCTATGCCACAACTCGGACTCCGATTCAGTTGCTTTTGACAGAAGACACGATTCTTCTGTGGCCATCTCAGTCGACCTCATATCCATGATATACGTATTCTTCACTCTTGGAGCCTTCATAACAATCCAATCCTCTGGTATCTTAAAACCAGGATACAACACAATCGCTTCATTCTTTGTAAAATGTACGGTGTAGTCTTTGTCACAAATCTGCGAAACACTCAGCAGATTGTGTTTCAGTTCTTCAACAAAATTTACTTTCTCCAAAGTCATCTTTCCATTCGACACCGTCCCTATTCCTGTAATCCTTCCACCGCTCTCTCCTGCGAAACTCACTCTTCCTCCTTGAACAAGTTTCAAGTCTTGTAACAATTTCTTGTTACCCGTCATGTGCCGGGAACAGCCGCTATCCACAACCCATTGATTGTTGGCAGCCCTGTTCAACTGTTCCTGCACGATTAAAGCAGATGATTAAAATCTGGGGACCCAAGACCGATTGGTCTTGGGTCGATACATTCCGTACCTTGGCTGTCCAAAGTTAGTATCATAATAATTTCTGTGAGTCCTAACAGGATACCTTCTTGTGGATTGACTATGAGGCCATCCAAACCTTCGTGAATTAAAAGAGTTATTACTTAAGGTTTGGTTGTTAGCAGTGAAAAACTGAGATCTATTTCTTTGAAAACCTGGATTAGTCCATTTTCTGAGATTTGATGGGTTTTCATTTTTACCATTATATTGATTACCGTTAGTTCTTTTCTCAGATTTTGAAGTCCTCACACCTCTGAATTTCTGCTTCAGAGGGCAATCAGCAACAAGGTGTCCTAATTGATTACATCTAAAACAACTCCTGTGTCCAACTTTCTTATCAAAAGTTGTCTTAGATGTTGAGGCTGTATTACTGCCCGTTTATCTCACATATGGCGGGACATACGGGTTTAGTGGAGACTTCTTTTCAGGTGTTTTATTTTTCTCTCCACTTTTTGGTAACACTTCCTCTTTTTTTGTCTCACTCGACTCAGAGGACTTGTCTGAGTTAGATGAGACTGGACTCGGAGCAGAAATCTTAACACTTGCAACAGGCTTACTAACTTCTGGTTCTTTAATAGTAACTTGAACTGGAACTGTCTGACCATAGTCAACATCAAAAGATTTCTGATTACTAGGGTCATAAGTGTAATTATGATTGAAAGGTGGTGGAACTTCATGATAACCAATTCCTCCCCTTTTTGGGGAACCTTGATCACTAACGAGGTGATCAAGTATAGCGGAGGAATTTCTGAATTGCTCAAGTTTCCTGTTAAGTTCCACCACTTTTACCTGGTGATCAGCTATCTGTTTTTCCCTTTCAGCTATTAGTTTGGTTTTCTCTTCTAGAACCTCATAGCTAAGATCAATCACTTGAATTTTTTCAGCAAGGTTTGCTTTAAGACTTTTAATATCCTTCTCACTATCTTTAATTTTTACTTTGTAACTATTTTCTCTAGCTTTAGTGAAATGATGATCTTCTTTTAAAGTTTTAAATTGCGCATCCAAACTAACAAACTGATTAGTTATAGTTGTCAGTTGTTCAGACAGATGTTCACACTTAGTACAAGGGAGTTCGGTACTTACCTCGGAGAGCTGGTCTGCCACATCTACCATGTAAGCTTCATTTCGCCAGTTCCCTTCTCACTATCTGCAGTTTCGATTTTTGCCAAATTGGCCTGTTCAAATACTTCTTCAACATGCAGATTCCAGTTGTACTCCTCGTTCTGTCTGGAAATCATGGCTTTATAGTCATTACCACTACCACTCTGCTGTGTAGATCTGTTTTGACTGCGTTCTACACGTTCATTTTTGCACTCTTTTGCAAAGTGGCCATTCTGCTGATAGTTGTAACAGCTTACCTTCGACTTATCAAACCCTGGCCTCTCTCCGACAAACTTCCTGCCAGTCTTCTTCATGAACCTCTTAACCCTTCTGACAATCATAGCCATCTGCCACTGCAGATCCATCTCCTCCAGATCATCAGCATCGATCTGATCATAGTCTTCATCCAAAATTGCAGGATCAACAATCTTACCCTGAATGTAGTTCTCATACGAAGCAATAAAAGATGCATAGAGAGCAAACTGCTGTTCAGCAGATTTAACACTCATGGGCATCTTCGAGTAGTTGTTGTTTGACACACTTGGGGAAAAACTACTCTTGGTCGCTTGAGGTTGAGAAGCATTTGATCCTCCAGCTACAAAGCACACATCACCGTTCATGTTGAGAGATACATGTCCTTCGTGTGTTGAGTTAGCGCCTGACTCTCCCTTAGAGTAATAAGCAGATGATTCAGTTTTTGAACTTGATCCAGAGTTAACCTTTTCACCATACATACCCGGATCTTGAACCTGATCGGTAGGTGTCTCCTTTCGTACCATGTTCAGTTCAAACGTTCTTAGCTTGTTAACTGCTGTCTCCAGGTCATAGTCAGCAAAGTCTTTGTCTTCTCTCATCAACACAGTATACATCTCTCATTTCGGTGGAAGAGCATCAAGAAGCTTTTCAACAATCTCATCTTCTTTGTAAACAATTGAATAGTTGCTGAGTTCAGTCATCAGATGATAATATCTAGTGATGATATCATCAAGTGATTCATTCTTTAGATACTTAAAGACCGAGAATTGGGTTTTTAGAAGTTTAATTTTCGAGGCACGAATTCCCACATTGCCCTCAAACCGGTTCTCAAGTGCTTCCCAAAGCTCTCTAGCAGTTTTATACTTTCGGAAGGTGTGAAGTATCTCTTGTGGAAGAGCCATTGTAATTGCTGCATGAGCTTTGCTTTCTGCCTCATACATTTTCTTCTCTTCTTCTTCCATCTCTTTGTATTTCTTGATCTGATCACGACCCTCATACTCAGCAGTAGGTGGAATGTAACAATCTTGTATGCACACCCACATCTTAGCATCTTGATACTTGACATATTGTTCAAAACGATCTTTCCACGCTACATAATCAGTTTTCTTAAGCATCTTAGGTGCCTTTGTAGCCGAACCCGCTTCTACTTCCATCTTTACCAGTTCAGTAATGTTTATCGAAGACATCTTTCACAAAACTCAAAGAAATCCGAAAATCAAAAATTTTATTTTCAAACAGCACTGTAGGCGAAGTTGTGGATAACTTCGCTTAAAACTTAACTTCGCGTGAATTTGTAACTTCGCTCACTTTCTTAAATTCGCCGGATTGGCGAAGTTGAGAATAGCTTCGCTTAGGTTGAGCGAACTTGGGAGGTAGGCGAAGTTGTGGGTAACTTCGCTTGAGGTAAGCGAACTTGATATAGGCGAAGTTGTGGGTAACTTCGCTTGAGGTAAGCGAACTTGAAGAGGTAGGCGAAGTTGTGGATAACTTCGCTTAACCTTATATCTTCGCCGAAACCCTACTAACAGTGACGGCAACTTCGCCTGATGAACACGAACTTTCTGCAGATTAGATTTCTGGGTTTTTCGAGGTGTGTGAAGGTGTTATGGGTTGTTGATGATTGTAGAAGGTGAGTATAGCACAAAAACTCAGAAAACTCGTCCCGCGAATAGTCGAACGGAACTATTTCTACACCCGCGTGATAATCCCGAACCACACAATCGAGCAAAAGCTCTGATACCAATTGTAGGTTCCCAGCCGGATCTACACGAGATATCGCGTTCTACGTAGGTGCGGAATCCCTACGTAAGACGTTACGAGTATAGAAAACAATACGAGCTAACACACGATACGATAACCAAACACACGTTGTATTCCAACCGTAAACACGTGATACTATGATCACCAAATACAAACTCTCTGACTCGAATACACGAATAAACTAAAACTCTTAATAATAATGAATAAGCCGTAAACAAACAGCTTATATAGACACGACAACTTAGCCTGGCATGTTCAGGCGAAGTTGTCCCTAACTTCGCTTGTCTAACAAGTTCGCCCATATAAGCGAACTTGTTAGCAACTTCGCTTACATACAAAACTCAAATCTAACTAACACGATTACAGACACTCGACACTGAACTACTGACATCATGCACCAACAGTTACAAAACAAAAAACCAAAATATATAAATAATTAAATGTGTAGAAATAAATAAAACCAAAATTCAAAACCCTTTTAACTTCAAAACCCTTTTAACTTCAAAACCCTAAATCGACTTCTACTTCGCTTTACTGTAATTCGTAGACATCGCTTATCCTGGTAAGAAAATAAAAATGCCACGTCTCAATAATGGAGTTAAGTTCCTGGTAGATATCGACAGCGATTCCATGAGTAGGATGGTATGTTAATGTTATCTGGTTAATTTTTTTTATGAAACATTTTACAGTTTTGCAACATATACATTCTAAGAACATTTTTTGTGTTACTTATAGCTCATTCCTAAAGCTTTTCAACCAATGTTTGCTGACATGAAATCGAACACCGGTTGTTGTTTGATTTATGATCAAAGTGGTAGAACGTTTTCTGTTGTTATAATCAAAGTACTTGATGACTTTTATTTTGGAACCGGTTGGACTGAATTAATCAGAGAATGTTGTATACAAGCTGGAACATATGTTGTTTTTGAGCTTAAATCAAGATCTATGTTGAATATGTTTACTTTCAAAAGAAACGTAAATGATCAATCCTGTACTATGATATGTATTCCAGTCAGAAACCGACATGTCCATTACTTGGTAAGTTTTAATTTCTGTTTTTAATGATTTTTTCAAAATTCAAATGTCTTTTAATTAACATGTTTAATAGGATTTCCCTGAGTGGTATGTGATTCAAGAATTTGGTGACAATTACATGAATTTTCTTTTTGAGCTTATTGCTCCAGATAGATATATGTTTAAAGTTTCATGTCTTTGGGATGGAATGGGTTGTAGGCTAGAGGATGTATGGATTGAGGTTGTTAAACAAACCAACTTGAAAGGTGGTTCGTTTGTTGTGTTTGAAATCATATCAGATAAGACATTTCATTTTAATGTCTTTCATGAAGATGGCATAGAATTTATCCTTCCTGGTCCAAATCAGTTGTTTCTCAACTATCAATTAAGCAATCAAGGTAGTTCCTCCCAAAACCCAATTCATCTTGATGAGCAAGATAATGACTCTAAAATCGTCTTCCACATGAACGTCACCAAGAAATTGGTAAACTGAATTTTTAAATTTCTTTTTTATTTACAAGTATCTTTGAAATTTGCTTTTCACAGCGTCTTCCGCGTCACATTGGCACCAAGATTGATGCCTATGATGGAATGCCAATCACTTTGGTCAATCCCGAAGGTCGTAAAAAAATGAGACTTCATGGTGAACTGTCGGACCTGAAATTCAGATATCGGTTACCAAAATGGAAAAAATTCAAGGTGGAAAATGAAATACAGATTGGTGATAAGTGCAGATTTGAATATGACTTCAATGAAGCTACGTTGTTAGTTTCAAAAGTTGATTAGTGATTTGGTGATGTTTAGAACATTTGGGAAATATTTGGTGACGTGTTTGGTGAATTTTGGAACATTTGTGATTTGGTTGGTTATTTGTATATGTATGGTTGTATTGATACACTTTTTAGTTTATTGTGTTGAATGTTGGTTGGTTAGCTTTTATATGCTTTAATTTTATAGTTTTTTGTATCATCTATTTTGTTATTCACTCTTATTTTGTTTCATGGAATGTATTGTAATGGTGCCTTTTGTATGAAAACTTTTAATGAATGGTAATTATGGTTAAATCTACAAATAAAACAAAAAACACTTTGTTAAAAACACTATTACGCTTGTAACACGCTAATATACATAAACATATATAAATATCCTAATACGCAATACACGCTTATCCAACCATCTTCTGTCAAAGTGTCTATTTTCAGCCACAGGTTCTCTGCCGTAAAAACTATGCCAATAATCTATTGGTTCTTAATTAAAAGGGAGGCAAAACTCAAAAAGCTCCAAAATATTGGCTCCAAGTATTCAAAAACTCCAAATTACATTTAACACTCCAAAAATCAAATTACACTCCAAATTATTAAAAATTTTCCACTCCACAAATCAGCCGACAGTGATTTATACTCCAAATTACACTCCAAATTATTAAAAAACAATCGAAGAAGAACATGTTATATACTCCGATGAGGAAGCCAACGACGAAGCCAACGACGCTCAATCAGACGACACTGAAGGCTATTCCAGCGAGGAAGCTAACGACGACGACGGTCAAGCAGACGAGGTTATAGGGACGATGGTTATCAAACCCCTCAACAGTTTGGAGGCTATCGAACCCCTCAACAGTTTTGCTACTACGAAAAAACCTACAAGGGGGTTGACGAGGATACCTAAGCTGCGTACCCAATATGCAAACTCTGGTGGTGTCAAACTGGCAGTGGAGTTTGATAATCTGGGTAGGTTCACTGGCCAAAACAGATCAAAGTTTGCAAGTTTTTTAGGGGATGTTGTAAGGGAAATAGTTGGCTTGAGAAATTTAAGTTGGAGGGAGGTCACAAAGGAGCTTAGAGATAAACTGTGGGAACAAATAACGGTTATTCTTTATTTCTATTTGTGAATTTTATATTTTGAGATGTAATTTACCTTTACTGTATTATATTATGCAGAAATATTTTGAGATTGAGGCGTGTCACAGGCCTTCTGTGATGAATCGGCTCGGACACCTTCTTTGGGATTTTCGAAGAAAAATGTATGCCAAATACATTATGTCGAACATCGGTAAACCTCTGAAACTGAAGGCGATACCCAAGGGACACAGGACGATGATCAGCCAAGAAGACTGGGATCGCTTCGTTGAGTACACACAATCAGAGCTGTTTATGGTATAAATCAACGTAGATTGATCGACTATATATGGTTTATGTTTTTTGTTTAAATATAATGAAATGATTATAATGTGTGGTTGAAGAAAAAATGGGCTTCATCAAAGGGAGCTCGAGCAAAGAATGTTTTTGATCATCACATGGGACGAGGGGGTTATACCTACCTTCGAGAGAAACTGGTAATCACCGTCAGCTGCTTTCTCTCTAGTTAAATGATTTGTTGGTTATGTGTCTAACGCATGACCGTCAGCTGCTTTCTCTTGAATATTTTACAAGGTCAAAAAGAAGGAAATTGGACCGGATGAGATCCCCGGCCGTGCATTAATGTGGATGAAAGGAAGGGAGGACAAAGATGGTGCATACAAGAATGTTGTTGTCGAAGGCGTGGCAACCAAATTAGTATGTTTTAGTATTAAACTTTTTAAATCATGTTAAAGTCAATTCATTGCCTTATATTGGTGTCAAAAAAACTTGAGTCTGTATAACTTGTCTCAACACTTTATGTGGATACATAAGCGTGTTACAAGTGTTTTATAATATTTGTTTTCTTGCAGGCTCAGCATGAGGAGCAGATCGCCTCCGGAGCCCTGGCACTTGAACCGTGCACAGATGTCGTCACCTTAGTGCTTGGAAAAGAGAAAGGTGGGTTTTTAAAAGGGATTGGGTACGGATTGACAACAGATAAATATTGGGGTGTGAGTCGGGTAAAAGGCTCGTTTAAGCAACGGATTGCCCAACTTGAGTATGAGGCGGTGCAGAGAGATGAAGTGGTGAACAGGTTGACGACTCTACTTGAATCCACGAGTGCTATGCTAGCAAGCCGTGAGAAGGAACAGTTAGCATTTGAGGCCAGGTTCAGACATCTTGAAGGATTGTTGCCGCAAATGTCGGCAAGTCAAGTAAGTGACGTATGCTACATATTATTGATGCATTCGACATATATAATTGGCACTGTTTTTGTCACAATTCGTAGGTAAATCCTGTTCCCAACCAGGTTGGTTCTAACCAAAGTACTAGTGCTGTGGCGCAAAATAAAATGCCAGGACCAGTAAGTATCTGATAGTTTCTTTGTTTTTTACAACTTTCCATGTGATTTTTCATTTTTCATAACCTAATAAATTTATTTGTAGGCCAGTTCTATGGGAAACATCTTAACCTCAGGTGAGGTTGTGCAACAAGAATCCGCTTCTCAGGTAACCATTTGACAGTTTGATTGATTTGTTTTAATAATTAACTTTCCATGTGAGTGTGCTAATTTTGCATAAGTTAATTGTAGCCCAAGTCTGCGGATAAAATAGTTGTCGAAACGGTACCCGCTCCCCATATCGCGTCATCAGTACTTATTTGACAATTTCAGTACTTTTTATAATTCGTTTCCAATGTGAGTGTGCTCATTTTCTATTACCGAATTGCAGGCCAAGTCTGTGGAAAAAAGTGTTGACCAAACGGTACCTGCTCCCCATATTGCGACATCAGTAAGCATTTGACAGTTTCATTACTTTTTATAATTCGTTTCCAATGTGAGTGTGCTCATTTTCTATTTACCGAATTGCAGGTCAAGTCTGTGGAAAAAAGTGTTGACCAAACGGTAGTCGATCCCCATAGCGCGACATCAGTAAGTATTTGGCAATTTCAGTTTTTATATTTTATAACCTAATAAGTCCTAACAATTCCAATTTCTGTTATATTACCAATGAAGCCTGTAGAGAACAATGTTGACCAAGCATCAACACAACTACACCACACTCCGGATAGTAACGGCTCGAAAAAACCATCAGTAAGTATTTGGTAATTTCAGTTTTTCCTTTAATTGTTGATTGATTCATTGAATGGTTTTTAGGTAAAACGGAGAAGCCGTAAAAGAAAAGTTGATGTATCTACGGATGAAGCTTCCCCACATCCTGAAATAAATGTATGTACTGCGCGAAACATTGTTAGTTTCCCACTAACATGGGTATGTACTTATATATTGACTTCAACTTTGTTAATTTCACATGCTGGTTTATAGGTGTATGAGTGTCGTTTGTGTGTGCATGACAAGCGTAACAAGGTGGCAAATGGTAAAGTTTATTGGTCACCGGTTCCACAACAGTTGCATGGAAAAGCAATCCAGGAGGGTTGCTATAAAGTTAGTATTGATGAAGTCATAAAGGAACAAGCAATTATTCCTTGTGAGGCAGGTGAAATTGTGACTGTTGGCAACGCACGTGGTTCTTTTGTTGCTTGGCCAGAACACCTAATCTTATGTGACCAGGAGGTTTGTTCCCTTTTAACTTAACCGAACAAATATCTATGTTCTCTTTCATTTAGTTTAAAAAATGAACACTTGTGTTCGTTTATGTTCGTTTGTTAATAATCTAAACTAACGTAATTGAACAAAGATAAACGAACTTCCCGCCGAAAGGTTCACGAACAGTTAAACGAACGTTGGTATGTATGTATGCATACTATTTTGTTCTATTCAATTACAAAATACGACATTAATTATACATATTTGTTTTTCATATTCTGTTGTTCCAGCTACCACCACTCCCATCCTCAAAAGAACCAGACAGAGCTGGCAAGAAGGCAAAGGCAAAGGCAACAACGATAGACCGGGTGACCAAACAGAAGACAAGGAGCAGTGCCAAAAAAACCGACGCCTTAGCTAGTATATAGGTAGTCGTTATTTTTGTATTTTGTAAGATATTTTGCATATACATTTGCTTAAGTGAATATTATTGTTAATATAATTTGTTTCTAATTTTGTTTTGTCATGCTTGCTTATAGCTGTTTTATATTACTGCACAAAAATAAAAATAATTATATATTGCCTAATTACACACAATTTGGCCACATAGAACATATTAAATAGGTGTGGCCAAAAGTACCTGAAATTACAAAAATTAGAGTCTATAAATGACCATTAGCCACAACATAAACATTTTTGTGTGACAAAAAGTATGATAATAGCCACACTTTATATTACAAAAGCATTATGTGTGACAAACGGTAAAGACAATGGCCACACCACAAACAACAAAAGAGTGCTTGAGTGGCAACTTCACATTTTTAGCCACATTGACAACAACCTCCGGTGTCTATATGATATTATTAGCCACACAGTACCTCACTATGTGTGACGAAAAGTTTGACAATAGCCACACTTTAAATTAGGAAAAGCATTATGTGTGACAAACGGTAAAGACAATGGTCATACCACAAAGAGTGTTTGAGTGGCAACTTCACATTTTTAGCCACATTGACAACAACCTCCAGTGTCTATATGATATTATTAGCCACACAGTATCTCACTATGTGTGACGAAAAGTTTGATAATAGCCATACTTTAAATTAGGAAAAGCATTATGTGTGACAAACGGTAAGACAATGGCCACACCACAAAAGAGTGTTTGAGTGGCAACTTCACATTTTTAGCCACATTGACAACAACCTTTAGTGTCTATATGATATTCTTAGCCACACAGTACCTCACTATGTGTGACGAAAAGTGTGACAATAGCCACACTTTAAATTAGGAAAACCATTATGTGTGACAAACGGTAAGAAAATGGCCACACCACAAACTACAAAAGAGTTTTTGACTGGCAAGTTCACATTTTTAGCCACATTTACAATAATCTCCAGTGTCTTTAAGTTATGATTAGCCACACAGTACTTCACTATATGTGACGAAAAGTTTTACAATAGCCACACTTTATATTAGGAAAAACATTTTGTGTGACAAACGGTAAGACAATGGCCACACCACAAACTAAAAAGGAGTTTTTGAGTGGCAAATAAATATATTTAGCCACTTTTAATATAATATCCAGTGTCTATATAATATAATTCGCCACACTATTATTAAATTTAAGTGGCCATTGCTTTGCTATATCCACACGGTATAGGTCAAAATGCACGCTTAACACAACCCTATTGGCCACATTATTATAAAATTCATGTGGCTGAAACATTAATTCATGTGGTTATATACGTGCAATGGTCACTCATAGTAAATACTCATGTGGCCATTTTCTACCGTTTAGTCACACTTATTGGAGAGACTTCTTGATGGCCAGCAACTAATGCCTGTATCCTTTAGCCACACTTATTACCACATAAGGCCACCAAAAACTGTGTGTGGCCATATCATACCTACGGTGTCACGACCTTTGGCCACATATGACCTGAACAAAATGTGTGTGGTTAAAGGCCTATAGCCACACTTTTTTCGTGTGGCTGAAGGTCAATATTCACGTAGTGTAAATAAACATAGAATTGTGTAATTGCGCATATGATAATAATTCTACTAACTAGAATTAAGTAATATATGATTCCATAATAATATAGATGATGAATTAATATGTGAACTTTATTATATACGAATATAGAACTAGCGATTTCATACATGAAAATGCATAGATGTTACAAATAATCTACATTTAGTATTATTAATAATTTAAATGCGCTACAAATCATGCATTGAAAACTATTTCAAGTTATGATGAAGAATAGTTTAGTTTCATATTACGCTATATACATGAGACATATGGTTTCAAACTTCAAAGTGTCTCAGAGCCATTTCTATTTTCTAATTCCATTAACATCGTCTAACCAATATCATAAATATCTTATTCTTTTCACATACTCACAAAGCAAACCATAACATATGCCAATTGACGCTTTTCAAACAATAACATATTGAGAAGTGCATATCAAATATTAATCAAATAATTTAGTAGACGATTAGAATATTCATTCTTCATGCAATTTGGATATATATTTGCAACTCTTAAAATATATGGTGGTTGGTTACAAATAATATGTCGTTTTCATATTAGTTATATATTTTATAGTATTAGTTCTCTGAAAATTACTTATAAATTATTATATTTTTTATAACTGCATGCATGTAATTAAAGTAAAAAATTTAACTTTCATCCTTTAAATTTTAATAATTTAAATTATGATATTAGCCAACAGTAATCTTTGTAATTTTATAAAATAGTAACCAAGTTTTAAAAGTATTTCAATTAGGTCACTCAACTTTAAAAAATGTTCCAATTAGGTCACTCAACTTTCATATTTTATTAATTTAAAGGTTTTAACATGTTTTTTAACGTTTTTATTTTTTGTTTCACACAGGAAATCTTTTTATCTTTTTTTTTATGTTGACGTTGAGTGGCGACGTGGATTTTATTTTTTATTTTTGAATTTTAATATAATTAACATTTTTTAATTTTTTAAAAATATAACTACATATATTGCAAATTCCGACCCCCACATCTTATCCTCCATTTCTTTCTTAATAAACAAAAAAATCAGTGAGACTCGGTTTGAAGATTTAGTGACCAGATTTAAGAAAAATATGCATGAGTGACCTAATTAAAACACTTTTGAAAGTTGGTTACTATTCTATGAGATATTCCCTTAACGATAACCCTTCTAACTTTAACTTTCTTTATCTCTTTATCAAAGACAATCACTTTATTACGGATAAATAACTTTGTTTGCTTAGCTTTCGTCTTTATTTAAAATAATCTTAGCATTTTAATTGAAATAAAAATCAGTTATGAGTGTATCTGATTAAATTATTATTATTTTGGAATAATCTATATTTATTGTTTTTTTCTCTCCATGTGCAAGACATAAGTCAATTCCACTATTATTTTATAAAACGACTATAATTGTTTCCCACGACAATCCTTTTTTCAAAAAAAAAAATCAATCATAATAACAAACGTTTTTTTAACCATTATTAATATGAGCACCATATTGATATAACAATAATTAAAAAATTTAGTGGGTTTTTTTATCATATTGTTCATCATTGTGTCTTTTTACTCATCATTGTGTTTTAGTCATTGTGTATTATGTTTATGTTTAGGTAATTGTGTATTATGTATTTACTTACCATTGTGTTTTGCATTTCGGTTCATTGTGTAATACGTATTCAATATTGTGTTTTACGTTTCAGGTTATTGCATAATATGTATTTATCATTGTGTTTTATGTATTATATAAATTTGTTGTTATTTTATTATTATATTTGCATATTAAGATTACACAATAGAGTTGTTTTACTATTGCAATTTTCAGATTTTAATACTTTTGAAAAAAAACACAATGATGAGCATACAAACAAAGATAAATGGAGAGACACAATGATGTAATATCTATTGTTTTTTTATTTTTCCAAAACAAATTCATGCTCATATTACTGATAGTGACACTAGTTATTATGATGAACTTTCTTTTAAACAAATGTTGTATGAAAAAGTTATAGACATTTTAAAATAACGGTTGAATTAACATGTGATTTGCATCTGATGAGAGAAAATATGTGTTTTTCCTTTTTTGTCTTCCCACTTCAGTCTTCACTGACACCATAAGGCTGATGGGTATATACCAGTGAGCAACCCCCACTGTTCTGACGTGACAGCTATATGGCACTCCTCACTCTACTGGTCTCACTGGAACATGCCCCCCCCCCTTTTTTAGTCACGCGTGACCTGAGGGTACTGACAACCATCAGTAGGGTCAGTAACACTCTCTTGCCTCTCTTGATCGTTGGCAACGGTCCAATTAAAAAAAATGATTTTATTATATTATAAAATTCATTTCAACCATTCTCAAACCAAGTCTACATATTTTAACCAAAAGAATATAATTTTAACCCAAAAATTCAAATGATTTTTCTTCGTTTGACGATACAGATTTTTTTCTGCATGCAATAGAGTTTAATATCGAACATGTTTTATTTGGTGACAACCAAACATTGCCTCCTCTCACAAGAAAAGCTCGGTTGAATCGAGATCGTAAAGGTGCACACGGCCGTTTGGTAACCGACTACTTTGCCGAAAACGCAACTTACACATGCGAAGATTTTAGGAGGCGCTTCCGAATGAGTAAACGTCTATTTCAAAGAATAGTCGACGATATATTGAGAACAGATCCATGGTTTGAGTTACGTTCGAATGCGAGAGGGATAAGAGGTTTTACTTCACTATAAAAGTGCACTGCAGCGATCTGACATATGGCATACAACACAGTTCATGATGCTTTAGACGAGTATCTTCAAATGTCCGAAAGAACGATACACGATAGTGTTTATAAGTTTACCAAAAATATTATTAAGTTATATAGCAGAAAATATTTACGTAGCCCTACTTGGAGTGATATTCAAAAATTATATGAATGCCATGAAACAAAGCATGGATTTTCCAGGATGCTTGGTAGTATTGATTGTATGCATTTGGGTGGGCAAACTGCCCAAATGCTTGGCACGGTCAATACATGCGAGGTGATCATGCACACCCAACTATATCATTGCAAGCAGTTGCTTCACAAGATCTATAGATTTGGCGTGTTTTTTTTGTGTTGCCAGTACAAATAATGATTTAACGGTCATCCATCAGTCGAGATTTTACAATAACATACTAGGATGTACGATGCCAGAGTCAAGTTTTCATGTTTCAGGAATCGAATACAAGCACGGGTATTATCTTGGTGACGGGATACATCCGTCTGGTCCATGTTTATGAAATCCTTCATGTGCCCATAAGATGAAAAACGAAAGAAATTTAAGGTAGCTCGAGAGGCGGCAAGAAAAGATATTGAAAGATGTTTTGGTGTCATAAAAAAAGTGACACGTAGTGGCTAACCCGACACGAACATGGACGCAAAAAAAATCAGACGGATAATGTATGCAATATGTATTTTGCATAACATGATTATTGAAGACGATGACGTGCAATTTGCGAGTACAACGAAGATGAATACAACATCCAATATAAACCAGTTGACGAAACACAAAGAGAATATAATCGATTGGCTTTGAAAAATCAATATACACATGACGCGTTACGTTCGGACTTGGTCGAACATATATGGTCTCTTTCGGCTCTTCCCGACAATGAAGACTAGATTTTTTTAGTTTTGGTTTATTTTATAATGTTATTTATAATGTTTTAAGTTTAAATTTAATTATTTATGTTTGCATATTATATAAAAAAACTAAAAATGAAGAATGGTGGAGAATGATGAGAATAGTGTATTTCCTTGGTTGAAGGGTGATGTTGAATGATGGGGAGTTGTGTTGAGGGGTGCATACCTCTTAGCCTAAGAGCATTCTCAGCTTGTCCATCTTCCCCATTTTAATAATTACACTAAAAACACTACATTTCTCTTTTATGTTCAATTGAATAATATTTTTATATACATTTATTATTACAGTTTTCTCTCTTCTTTACACAACCAATTCAACAAATAGTAAAAAATAAATATGGACAAACAAAGTTTCCTTAAATTTACAAAAAAATCAATATCTTTTATTTCTCTATTATATAACTTGTACTCACAATCTCATCCTATAATTTACAAAATCTTTATGTAATTTTAGAGGATGGGTTAAACAATAAATTTGTATTTATTTAATTAAATTAACTATGAGAGTTGACAAAACTACAAACACATCCAATTAAAAGACTCCTTTTAAGGCCACTTCAATGGAAGACAATTTCAAGAAATTAAAAAACTAAAGACTGAAAAAAGAAATGGAAAATAAACCCACTTTTCAATTTTCAACCTCTATATGGTTGTCTTTATTCTAACCTACGCCGCCCTATTCGGTGCATCTTAGCCACCTATTAAAAATATCCAAGACACACTGTGTATACACATTCCTCTTTTCTTTTCTTCAGTTTACCAAAATAAATATCCTCTCTTTCTTTAAGCAATCCCTCTTCTTGATTTGATTCAACCCACCTGCAAAAACAACATCTTTGGTATATTAACAAATTCTATTGAAACCCTTTACTTTTCTACTGATAATCAGATCTTTCAAGTGTGAAATTTGACTTATGTTGACTGTGTGTCTGTGATGATTAGATTAGTTTTTGAGATTGGGATCTTTATTGATCCATTCCATGCTTGTTTGTAAGTAGATCAGTTGAATTTTGATATTGTTTGGTCAACTATGCATAAAAATCTTGTCTTTTGATGATTTATTGGGAATTGTGCTGTCAAATTGAATTTTGGTATTTGTTATGTTGATTGGTGATATAAAGTTGTTATCTTTAATGGTGTAGCATGTATATAGAAGTTTGCAGTTTCTTGAATCTTGATTTGGTTTCTATTTGGTCATCAAAGAGTCTAAAGATGAGTTTTTTAAGACTATCAAATAAAGATAATAAGTTACAGAGCTAGTTGTTTGTCTAGATCAAGAAGTTTATGCATGCTGGCCTACCATTGGTTAGAATTGTTTGAATGAACATAATTCTGGTATATTTGGTTCGGTTTACAAAGTTATTCTGCTTGATTATGAATAATGAAGCAATGATTTATAAAGCTTTTGTGAAGTAGAGGAAACCGAACATGAGTTGCTTCGGCTGCTGCGGAGAAGATGATATGCACAAGTCTTACGATAACGGACCGTTCATGACAAATAACGCAGCAGGTGATTACTATTATATAAATGAATTACCTTATATATTTGCATATATACACCTTTTAGGAAACTTACTTAAAGCCACGGTTTCAGGACAAAATGCAGGTTATCGTGCCACCGAGGCTGCACCAAAGGACACACAGGCTGTAACCATGCAACCGATTGCAGTCCCTGCTCTACAAGTGGATGAACTCAAAGAAATAACCGACAATTTTGGCACCAAATCGTTAATCGGTGAGGGGTCCTATGGAAGGGTGTACCATGGTGTTTTGAGGAGCGGGCAAGCAGCCGCCATCAAGAAGTTAGACTCAAGTAAGCAACCGGATCAAGAATTTTTAGCCCAGGTATGCTCTAAATACTGTTCATAAAACAACATAAATGACTTAATTATTATGATTAGGGTACTGGCACAAGGGTTAGTGCTTCCTTTTCGTGTCCATGCACTTCTTCTGTGTGTAGCTACTATAGTTTACTCATCATCATATCATTGTTTGTTAGCGGTAGTTTACAACTTCCATTATTAGTACTTTAGTATGGTTGTTTGTCTTGATTGTCTTAGCTGAATTATATGCTACATGAGACTATATTTCAAACTTGTAAATCTTAAAAAAATGTTTGAAGTGGTTTTGGAGCCGAGAGTCTTAGCCGAGGCCCGCTAGACTTATAAACAAACACAAATGGAGCATGGTCGTGTCTGTTCGTTCAACTCTAACCGAACGAGGTTTTCTTGCTCGTGTTCGTTTATGTTAGTTTGTTAATAATATAAACAAACGGTTCACAAACGACACATAAGCGAACACCAATTGAATGTAAACAAGAACATAAATCTGTTGGGCTTAAAAACTTATTAAAACTAGACCTATATTGTAATGGGCAATATTTTAATCATTAAACTATAGTAAATTGTAATAGACCTAGACAATTTACATGAATATGTAAACGAACGAAGTTAAACGTAAACTATGGAACATAAATGAACGTAGTCAAACGAACGTAAATGAACGATCGTAAACGAACATAAATGAATGGAAGGGACATGTGCTCATGTTCGTCTGATTATTAATTAAAAGAACTTCCCACCAAACATTTCACAAATGGTTCACTGAACGTTCAGTTCGTTTACATTTACAGGCCTAAGATCAGCCTCTCTAGCTCATGTGCTAGAGGAAGTGTTTGCCCCTATCACACCCTCCCGAAACCCTAGCAATGGCTTATGCTATGTGGGATTATATTGGGTTTGCATGTCTGTTTGTTATTTTTGGTTCCTAATGATTTTAGCATATCATGACAGGTTTCAATGGTATCAAGGCTTAAAAATGATAATGTTGTGGGGTTACTCGGGTATTGCATTGATGGTGGTTTAAGAGTGTTGGCATATGAGTATGCTTCAAATGGATCTCTTCATGATATTCTGCATGGTTAGTGTTTTTATGGTCATAAGTTTGTTATCATGAGGTTATAATCAGTTTATGTGACAAGTAACATATTTATTATATGAATGTAGGAAGAAAAGGGGTTAAAGGTGCACAACCGGGTCCGGTTTTATCATGGTTTCAAAGAGTTAAAATTGCTGTTGGCGCTGCAAAAGGGCTTGAATACTTGCACGAAAAGGAGCAGCCTCATATCATTCATCGTGATATTAAGTCTAGTAATGTTTTGCTTTTTGATGATGATGTGGCAAAGATTGCTGATTTTGACTTGTCAAATCAAGCACCGGATATGGCTGCACGCCTTCATTCTACTCGTGTTCTTGGTACTTTCGGTTATCATGCGCCTGAGTAAGTTTATTTTTAATTTCATGAAGTTTTTTAAGTCTTTTTTTGGTTGGCGATTTGAAATTATTGATTTTAAATATATGATAGATACGCGATGACTGGACAGTTGAGTTCAAAGAGTGATGTTTACAGCTTTGGAGTGGTTCTTCTAGAACTTTTGACGGGTCGAAAGCCCGTTGACCACACTTTGCCTCGTGGTCAACAGAGTCTTGTCACATGGGTATGCCACACTCTGTGTTACTTTAATTTCGTTTTTTGTTTTTAAATTCTAAATTATTTGTAAATAACATATTAATATGTCAGGCTACACCTAAACTGAGTGAAGATAAGGTGAAACAGTGTGTTGACACTAGACTTAATGGAGAATACCCCCCTAAAGCAGTTGCCAAGGTAATCCTAATTAATTTTACTTTTCAATTAATTTACCAATAGTTGAGTCTTTATATTATACTTATAATGTAAAAAGGCATTTGCCAAGGTAATTAAGAATTAACTTTACTTATATTTCAATAAGTAACTAAACGTCGAATCTTTATATTTTACTTATAATGTAAAAAAGATGAATCTCTTGCTTGCAATATGAAAAAGGCAGTTGCCTTTGGCAACTCGGAATTAACTTTTACCAATAATTCAGTTATTTTACTAAACTAAATATTTGAGTTTACTTATAATATAAAAATTGAATCTTTTGCTTGTAATATAGAAAGGCAGTTGCCAAGGTAACTTAGAATTAACTTTTAACTTATAAATCAATTAATTTACTAAAAGTTGAATCACTATTTTTACTTGGTTATTAAAATTGAATCTCTTGTAATATGATAAAGGAAGCTGGCAAGGTAATTAAGAATCAACTTTTACTTATAATTCAATTAATTTACTATAAATGATCTTTATATTCCACTTATGATATAAAAATTAAAATTTTTAATTGTAATATAATAACAGGCAGCTGCCAAGGTAATTCATAACAGTTCAATTATTTTACTAAAATTTGAATTTTTGTATTTACTTATAATATAAAAAATGGATCTTTCAATTCTAAAACGCAGCAGCCAAGGTCATTCAGAATTAACTTTTACTTGTAATTCAATTGATCTATTATAGATCGAATCTTTATATTTTTCTTATCATATGAAAATTGAATCTTTTACTTGTATTATCAAATTAATTTACTAAAAATTGAATCTTTATATATTATTTATATTTAAATATTGAATCTTTTACATGCAATCTTAAAATAGTCAGTTGCCAAGGTAATTCAGAACTAACTTTTACTTATAATTCAGTTGATTTGCTAAAAATTGAATCATTATATGTTCTTTTCTTATAATTCAATTAATTTACTAAATATTGAATCTTTATATTTAGAAACTCTTGTTGGAAAATAACATTTGGATTGTGTTCTTTAATTGTGACAGATGGCGGCGGTTGCAGCATTGTGTGTGCAATATGAGGCCGATTTCAGGCCAAACATGAGCATTGTGGTTAAAGCATTGCAGCCATTGTTGAATGTGCGTGCTGGACCGCAAGCCGAAGCACCACACTTGTGAATCCACGGCTAGAACCAGCCGGGCCTGTGAGACCACTACTGCTGCTGCTTGATTATAATCGAGATACAGTTAGCAGATATTTATGTTTGTTGTGTGGAAGAATCATTCTACAACTGCTGATGCACATTCTTTTGTTTGGCTAAGGTTTCAAGATTTTCTTGTGGTAAATAGGGAAGGGATTTATTTATTTAGGTGCAAAGGAACTGTTTATGTACTGAAGAAACAAGTTTATTTTTATTTTATTCCTGGAAATGTGGTTTTACTTTTACCTACAAGACACGAAAATAGTTAGGTTTTGGATTGTCAAAGTAGACCTGTTTAATAAACGGGTCGTATTCGGGTTGACATTTAAACCATTAAATTAAACAGGTCAACTCGTTAACACATTCAACAAGGCCTCGAAAACTGGGTGGGTCGGCCCGTTTATTGTCGGTGGTAAAACCGCGTTCAGGTCATATGGGTTTTGAGCAAAATGATTTACGGTTAAAACGTTTAGTTTTAAAAGTCACTAATTTGGTTCAGGTCAAGGTGACCAAAGTTGTAGTCGGGTTGAAATTAGTTTTAGACAAAATTTACCTAAGTTCACCGACTATAACTTTTTATAGTGGCTGGTGACGCGGGGGATTATGAGGTATTGGAGGTGGAGACGGAGGCAGAGATTGTGCGGAGGTTGTGGCCGTCGCGATAGTGTTGCGACAACCGATACGTGGTGGAGACAATGGTTGTAAGTTATGCCACCCTGTTTGGACCCGTTTAGGTTAACAAACTTTTATTGTAGTGATCAGTTTTGACCTTTTGACTAGTTTAAATAGACCCAAAATGACCCATTGAAGAATGAAGACTCAAATAAATCCATATACAATTTATGCCCAAATCAACTCCCTTCAAGAATTTGTTATGATTTCCCATTATACACTAAATTAATTTTTCCACCAACCTGATCAACACGTCTACAACTTGATTAGTACCTATCAACATGCTTGACACGTTTAAATAAATGAGTTAAATAAGTTGTGTTCAGGCTATACTAAAGTTAGGACTCAGAGTTCATCTTTTTTATATAATCATACTTTACGTGTGGCCGATTTTTTTTGTTTTCATTTATCAATAAACAACAAAGTATAATGTATGGTTTGGGCTTTGGCTTGGGTTATAATCCGATATTATTATGTTCACTTTTCATAACCTAGCTATATATTATTTGCATGAATCTTGTTTAATTATAGATTTGTTTCATGTTCGAGAATTTACTGTTCGTCCAACATGCATGCATGAACTATGATATATCTTCATGTTTCATGGCAACTATATATGAATAAGCAAGATATCTTTACTACTATTCTATGTGTTCGATATGTTTCTACTTTTTCTTTGCAAAATTGTTGAAGATCCAGATGCAAAATACTACTTTTCCTCTTTTAATTAATCACATGGTTCAATAGTCTCTTTATTGTTAAACAACAACCGGTTGGCTATAAAAACTATACATCCATGGAATCCTAGGTTTGGGTTTACTTTTAAGTGTCATCTGGGCACTTTCGGATCGATTGCAAGCACACTTAACTATAAGGATCGTATTTGATTCAAGTTACAAAATTTATGCTAATTCGGTGATTTAAGCTGTCTATAACTGACCAAGATTTATGAATTTTTATAGTATAAGCATAATTTGATATAGCCATTATAGTGGACGAACTTCCTTTTTCTTTTGTTGAACGGGAAGGATTTACCGAGTTTATGGACTTTGTCATTGTTTTCACGTTGCGTCATGATTCACAATGGCCCGTGACATTCAAGATTAATATATGAATGAGTAAAAGAAAGTACAAGTTTTTCCTCGTATAGAATAAACAAGTTGGATATCGTATACAGTAGGTTCGTTTGAGCATTAAGGTTCCGTTCAACCAAACTTGTTTATTACTATCGAAAAATCTTGTAGTTTCAAATAATATAGAACGGCACGTGCCATTAATGTATTCTTATACTAAAACAATTAATTCATAAACCTTTGTTAATTTCATCAACGAATTAGCATGCCTCTTGATTACCCACAAACATATTAGTACAAGTTTTTGTCTCTTGAACCAAATACAATCCTTTTAGCTAAGCGTAGTTTGATCCGAAATCGACACCAACACATCTAGAGTAACCCAAACCTAGGATTCCATGGATGTATAGTTTTAATAGACTCATGGTTCATTGACTTGACTTAATTAACAATATATAAGAAACAATATAAATGGAGGGTTTTGTGGGTTTCAAAAGGGCCCGATCCGGACTATACATTTGAAAATTGCAGCAACCGCGAACCAGACCCTATCCATGGTATTCGGGTGTAACCCGTTACCTTTTTTGTGGCAGCTGAACCACTGCAAATAAGTATGTAAAACTATTTTTTGTTATTTTTATTACATGTTTGTATGAAAGTAAACCACTATTTGTGAGATAAATTTCAAGTTTGTATCTTTATCACTAAGCAATGACAACACAAGCAGTTTTGAATTTCTGATTATTTTAAAGAAACAAAAGTTTCAAAAGCATGTGAAAATAAAATATATTAGAAAAGACAACCTGGATTAGGTTGGCAAAATGAATCTAATAGTAAAAGCTTTTCAAATATTTCGATTCTTCAAACACAGAGGCTTTCAACAGTTAACTTTTTAGAGATGAAAAATGATGGTTTAATGCTTAACAAAATTTATAAAGTTGTCATCAAACAGAAAATTTGGTTAACAGTTTTTTAAAAGTCCTAACATAATTTTCTTTTAAGTTTTAACTAATATAGAGACTATATAGAAGGGCACATGATCAAACTTAAAATACATAATGTAAGAGCATTAGAATGTCAGAATATCATAACATCATATTCCTAAAACTACATTATAGTAATAATAATATCTAAGTGTCAGAATTTTTGAAACTACAAATATCACAACATAGAACATACCAAAAATAATAACATTAATAATAGTAGAAATAAGAAGAATTTCTAAGCTATCAAGTGTTAAAACATAAAATAAGTAAAGACTAACAAAATAGTAGACGGTTTCACGATTTAAACCGATCATGATCAACAGTAACCATGATATCAATTTGACTAGTGACTTTCATTTTAAGGCGTTAGTTATGGTGTCACTTTTGTTAGAAAGAGTTTCGAGTTTGATTATGATTAAGTAAATTTGATTAGTTTGCTTACAATCTTAGAAATGACTATCAACATCATTGGCATTGGCTTTAACATGAATATAAACCACAAACCAGCATCACATTGTAATTCTAGTTAACTCATAACTCCTCGAACCGACTTTTATACAAGTATCATCAGCAACATATGAACCCAAAGGAATCAAGTAGCAGTTAAGATTTAAGATTAAAGGCATCACATCAGCACTCAAAACATAAAGTCAAATGCTTGATAAAAGCAATTGCTTAGTTCTTACTGTTATTCCTATAGTATGACTTTAGAACCAGATTGCTGCAAATGACAGAAAACAATATGTATATAAATGAATCCATCATTCTTTAAAAAAAAAAAGACAAATGCATCCAAAATCTTACTACAAAAACTAAGGTCATGCCAATCTAGTATTGATCACACCCATACAAAGAAAGAAACTGTACACACCAGTAATATCTCTTTAAAGTTGACTTTCATCATACACAAATCAATCTCTCCAACATCATCATCTACATGTAAATAATCATAATCATAATCATAATAATAAATAATAATAAGATGTGTGTCTGGTATTAGCTTGCCATCATTATCATCATCTTGGTTTCAATGATTCCAAGAACAGTATTCTGCACTTCATTGCTGTACTGTGTGGAAGTTGGTCCATCACTTCAAACTTTATTTGGTGCCCTTTTCAACATCAGAGTTCTCCGTCAGAGATTCCGGTTCCGTTGCATTTGCTTGACTCCTTCGCCGTCTTCGACCCTGTGGTCAAACCTCTTTTAGTACCAAAAATCAATCAAGAAATTCAAAAAACTCTTATTGTTGTAAACATCTATGTTTTGCAACCATATGCAACACATATTAGATTATATATATTTATTTTTTCTAAAAAAATAAAGTTTTGCAACCGGAAGCAGCCTCTCTATCCCTATGGGATAGAGGTAAGGCTGTCTACATCTTACCCTCCTCAGACCCTACCATAGCATTGCTATTGGTGGGATATACTGAGTACGATGATGATGATGATGATTTTCTAAAAAAACAAACAAAAACGTGATTCGGGTCAACCCAACCAGTTTTGGCCCATTTCAAAAAGTACCCTGTGGTCAAACCACTTTTAGTACCAAGAGCAGTAAAGAAAACAAGAGCCACGAATCCTTGAAGAAATTTAACCTTTGCAACTATATTTAACCCGTTACTAATTTATAACTGATCTTTAAAAAAAAGATGTAAAAGTGACTCTGGTCAACTTAACATGTTTGACCCATACCCGTACTAATGAGTACACTGTGATTTGACTCATTTTAAAAAGTACCCAGTGGTTAAGGATCATGAAAACCAAGAATCTATAAATGTTGTAAAGATATAGCCTTTGCAACCATATTTGACCCGTTGTTAATTTATAAATCACTTTTTCAAGAAAAATACACGAAAAAGTGATTTGAGTCAACCCAACATGTTTTTGACACGTCCTAAAAAAATTACCCATATTTACCACCCTGACACACCCATTTTTCCGCCTCTAGTCTAAAAACTAACCTCTCGTGTTAGTGGATACTCTTCAGACTCGAGCATACGCACAACTTCACCCATTGTAAGTCTCTTCTCAGAATCAGGGTCAACACATCTCAAAGCGGTCAAAAGTGCGCGTTTCAGTGCTGTTCTAGATGGTCTAGTACCAATGTTAGGGTCAACAACCTCCTCTGACCGCCTATTTCCAACCATCATTTTGAGCCAGTCAACCAGATTCACCTAAAGATTCCAAAAAAACAAAACATTAAAATCCACACAAATTGACTTTTAAGTGGTTTTATTTAAACTAAAAATAAAACATTAAACACATACCTCATCTGCTGGACGACTATAATCTACCGGATCCCTTCCAGTAATCGCTTCCAATAACAGAACTCCAAAACTATACACGTCACTCTTCTCGTTCAAAAGACCACTGTTTGCATATTCTGGAGCTACATACCTATACAACATCAAATATTGAGGTGAGTATTATAAAAGTAATGGCTTTTAAATAGTTGCAGTTCAAAGGTGTTTATTGTTATAACTTATTACCTGAACGTGCCCATCACTCGAGTTGTAATATGACTTTTGCCAGCACCTAATAACTTAGCAAGTCCAAAATCAGACAGTTTGGCGTTGAATTCATCATCTATTAATATGTTGCTTGACTTGATATCTCGGTGCACCACTTTTGGCTCAATGGCCTCGTGCAAATACGAGAGCCTGCAAAAGAATTGTATATTGAGCTATTGCCAATAAAAAATTAACTTTTCTGTATATGGTTTCTTGTTTTAGACAAAAATGATTTCAAGAAACAAGAAACCAAGATGAAAAGGTAACTAAATTTAAAGTAAGTCAGATAAAAGATAGTAACTTACGCCTTTGCAGTACCAAGGATAACTTTCATACGAGCCTCCCAAGTAAGATATCCATGCTGTCGCATAGCTCCATGAAGCCATTGCTCTAAATTACCATTGTTGACATACTCGTATACTAACAACCTAAAATGTTATTCAATAATAAAAGTTAAAATACAAAATCGTCACAATGCTCATCTTGAAGTTAAAAATCAAGTGTAAAATAGTTTAACTAGCACAAATTTATCTAAACCTGTGAGCTCCTTCAATACAATATCCAAGAAGTCTGACTAAATTTTTATGGCGAACATGACCAATTGCTTCCACTTCCACTCGAAACTCCTTCTCAGCTTGTCCTCTACAATTAAAATACAAAAAAGATTTAACCCCTTTAAAAAAAATCATGTTAAAAACTAACAAGTTTAAAATTCTAAACAAAACTTACACATTGTTAAGAATCTTCTTGATGGCAACAGGCGAGCCATTAACAAGCTGACCACGATAGACAACACCGTACCCACCCTCACCAACCACATTATCTTTAGAAAACCGGTTTGTTGCTGTTTCTAGATCCCTTAAAGTAAACCAATGGCCCCAACCAAGATGAGAAAACTCAGGTAAACCAGATAAAGGTGAACTACTGGTCATCGGATGTGAACCCGAGCCGGGACCCACATCTTCTTTCTCCAAGTGGTTAAACGATCCCGATTGGCTACTATTATCACCATACTTGCTCTTATCGACACTTGGACGGGTCAATAACTTGTCTGAATCTTTATCTTTATCACTGAACTTGTCCCATAAAGTGTGATGATTTGAATCTTGACCAACGAATACATTAGCTGAATTTTGGTCAACTCTTATGTCTTTGATCTCAGCCGACACCACAGTCGGTCTTTGAGTAACCGGAAGCCTGTCGTTTTTTCTTCTAGACTTGTTTTTTGTGACAGTGTAACACCAAAGAAGACATAAAACAACCACAATGGATAATGCCACAAAGATTGCTATAAGATGCCATACTTCAAGATTCAATGATGGAATTTCCTCTGTCATCTCTTTCTTGAGACCCATTTGCAAAAACTTGTAAATACCCTGAAAATTAATAAATTGAATTAAATGTGAGAAAAAAAGATGTTTTTTTCTTTGAAATTGGTCAAAAAAACTTATTAGGCCTTTTTCACAAAATAATTCATTTCATGTTTCTTGAAACTAGAACTGGAATCCAAATTCTTGATTGGCAATCAACTTTAGTTCCAAATTTTATAATTTTAAAACAAAAATCATTATACAATTACAAGTTAATAAAGAAGTAAATAACCATGACCAAATATCATGAACACATAAGAGATACAAGCATTGAAACAACCTAATCCTATTTGTATAATATAACTCCAGATCTCAAAACAAGGTCCACCATGATTTTATTATATAAATAATAATATTATCAAAACAATTTTGCTGAAATAGAAATGATAGAAATTTATTTCACCAATTTTTTTTTTAAAAAAAAATCATGATTTGAGAAACATAGCTTATTCATAGTGTTGGCAAAGTTCCAAATTTCTTTAATATTTGCAGATTGATCTAAAAAGGTGGAAAAACACAAGTGTCCTTTCAGATTTGAGTAGATCCAGAACAATGTATATGAAATCAGTTTGTGAAAACTAATATCAGTTTGAATTTGAATCAGTTAAAGCAAACCCAAAGTTTTCAAGTACTTGATTCAAAGACAAAGACCAAAAATGACCACAAACTCAGATCTTCAAAGGTACAAAAACCATCAAACACAATAAAAACTCAAACTTAAGAATCTGAAAGGATATATAAAATAATGAGCATTAATTACAGATTTACCTGAATGTGAAGATGCTTGAGTAGAAACTCAAACTCAAAAGAATCAACAACTTGTCAAGAACATCTAGATCTCCAACGAAAGAACCCAAATTGAACCAAACCCATATCAAGAATCACAATATCAAAAATGTGTATAGAGTCTTTTTCCCAAAAGGGTGTCTGAATATGAAATCAAGAACCTCAACAGCCCCCTTAAAATGAATAAAGATTGGATTTTTATTTTGAATTTGAAGAGAATGAGAATAGAATAGTTGTAATTGCAGAGAATACACAACCAACTAACTACTCACATGGAATTCTGTGAATGTGGGTGGTGGGGAAGAAGATGATAAGTAGTAGGTGATAAATATATCTAATAATAATAGTAAAACGCAAGCATCAATCAAAGTGGCAAATGCTTCAACTTTTTCTTTCTTTAAATATTTCAAGATTATTTGAGTATATGAAGGCGGCCATAACCGACATGGGTCTGGTTTTAACTGCTTGGGTTAAATTGGTTTGGTGGATTTAAAGTTGAAAAGGTTGTACAATAATTATGGTTTTGGAGAGGAGTAATGAGTGAAATTAAAGAAAAAGTTAAGGTCAAATGAACAGACTGGACATATTAATCACTTCCACATTCTCTTAAAACTAAAGTCTATGAAAAATTATTTAATATATATAATTATTTGGGATTAAAGAGGAGATTTAAATATTTAATTGTATTTGGATGGATATGTTAACTTTTAAAACAAATGGTTTTGATTCAGAAAGTTATTTAATGTATACATTAAATGATCTTGAGTTTTGTGAAAATTTGAATTTTTGTTTGTATCCTACACATGAGTTCTTGTGTTCCTGAGGTCTCCGTCAAGGGGACCCCATTTCCCCGTTTCTATTTATAATAGCTATGGAAGCCTTAACTTGGATAATGAAACGAGCAAGTAGTAGGGGTCTATACCGGGGTATTAAATGTGGGGTGGATGGTCCGCTGTTGACCCATTTTATCTATGCCGATGATGTGATTTTTTTAGGTGATTGGGAAGAAAGTAATGTACTAAATCTAAAACGTATTCTGCGATGTTTTTACTTGGTTTCGGGTTTAAAGATTAACCTTTCCAAAAGTTGGTTGTATGCTACTAAAGTTGATGAATCGGAAAGGAAGGCAATGGCGGATTTGCTAAGGTGCAAAACTGGAGATTTTCCTTTCAAGCACTTGGGTTTGAAACTGGGAGGGAATATGAATGTAATTAAAGAGTGGGATCCAGTGGAGGATATGTTCAAGAAACGACTCTCTATTTGGAAAGCGAAAAAAATGTCTGTCGGGGGCAGGGTTACGGTAATCAAATCCGTCCTAAATTCCCTCCCAACTTATTACTTCTCGTTGTATAAAGCTCCGGATGGAGTCTTGGAAAAGTTGGAACGCTTAAGACGAGTTTTTTTCTGGGGCGGGTCGGACGAAAATAAAAAAATAAATTGGGTGGCTTGGGAAAGAGTTATTGCGCCTGTTGCGAGCGGAGGGCTAGGTTTGGGTGCGCTTCGAGAGGCTAACTTGGCTTTGTTAGCAAAGTGGTGGTGGAGATTCAAAAGGGAGAAACATGGGTTGTGGCGAAAGACAATGTGGGCTCTCCATCATACGTCTAGGATGTGGTTACCGGTTCCGGGTAAGATGTCGGTTGCCGGTCCTTGGAAGCAGATTGTTGGAATAAAAAGGGATCTTGAAGGCTTGGGGGTAAACTTGTGCAATGCTTTCAAGAGCAATGTTCGTGACGGTAAAAATACAATGTTTTTTGGCTCGAGCGATGGAATGGCGAAGAGCCTCTTTCATACGGTTCCCTTTACTGTTTAAACTTGAGTTGGTAAAATCTTGTTTGGTGTCGAACCGGTTACTAATGTATGGCGGAGCGATATATAGGACTTGGGAGTGGATTTGCGCGCCTGTAACTGTGGAGGAAATTATGAAATTAAGAAACCTTTTGCAACTTTGTCAACATATTAATATAAGTGCAGGAAATGATCAATGGGTTTGGCTACTTGATGATTCAGTTGAATTCTCCGTAAGGAACATTAAGAAAGTTATGGCAAAAGATGTGGTGAGCGGAACAACTTACGTTTTCGAGTGGAACAATTGGGTCCCGAAAAAAGTCGGTATTCTTGCGTGGCAAGCTGAAATGGAGAAAATTCCTTCCCTACTGTCGCTTGTAAAACGGAACGTTGCGGTCTCGACGTTTGTTTGTCCAATTTGCGGCTTAACCGAAGAATCGGCGGAGCACATTATGGTTTCATGCCCCTTCGCTCAAGCAACTTGGCAAGTGATCTCCCAATGGTGTAAGGTCCCGTCTTTCTTTGCTTTCGGTACTCGTGATATTTTGGAGATGTATAAATATACTCAATTCCCAAAGTGGAAGGCTAAAGTTTTCCATGCTATTTGCCTTACGACAATTTGGTATCTTTGGAAGACCCGGAATGACGTGATTTTCAATGGGAAGTCGGCTCGTTTAGGTATTGTAGTGGGAAATATAAAAGCTTTGGGCTTTTTATGGGTGCTTAATAGATCGAAAATGACGGATATAACGTGGGAGAGTTGGAGATCTTTTAACGTGTAGGGAGGTTTTTGTGGTGTTTGTTTTTGTTTCTTGGTGTTTTTTTCTCTTTCTTTCGGGAGGTAGATTGTACCTGGCCCGGTTAGTTTCTTGCTATACCATTTGGTGGTTTAATAAATATTCCTTTTTTCGTCGTTCAAAAAAAAAGCAAATGAAGTGGTTGAAATAAAGAAGGCAACTATTATATGGGTTTTATAAATATGAATATTTCAAAAGAAACATGGTGTTTGTTTAATCAAACTATAATTTTATATCCATGTATTTAGTATACGTATAAGTTTGCATCTTTAATTATACTCCAAAAGGTGAAGAGGGGGGGGGGGGGGGGGGGGGGAGAAATTATGTTGGGTTAATTACATACGATTCTTGTGCCTAAGGTTGTTCTTTCTTTATGGTGGTGGGGTATCGAAGCTCCTTCACATTGTCACGTTATCTCCACGTAAAAAATGGGGCTTCAAAGTCCTTCTTCATAACTTCTTGTTGTTGTTTAAAGTCCCTTGTGCGCCCCAATATATATATACACACACATACATACACACACATGTGTGTGTGTTTGTAAGGGAGAGAGAGAGAGGGCGAATTTGAGGAGGGCCCACAAAATTAATCCAAGTGCGTCGGTCGTTCCAAGGATGCCCCCACCTTCGGCGCCCCCTAAACCGCGCCCTCCACGCCCCAAGGGAGCCCACTACCGCGCCCATAGCGAACTGTCTAATAATGTTTGGAAGGATCAAATTTATAGAGTTTAAAACTGAACACAAAAAGACAGGATTGATTGGGGTTGATTGGTTATATGTAAATTGATACTTAGAAAGCACTTTTGCATAAAGTAATTAAAAAGTTCTATGCGAAAGAGGATAATAAGGATTGAGCAAGATACATGCTTGATTTGAAAATTGGTATAGAACTCGCTTATTAACAACTACAAATCGATTGAGAACTCAAACATGGCTAAAAAATTTCTTTCATAATTGGAAATGTATCAAGTGAATCAAGCATGTTTTCGTTTAAACATTTGGAGACCTTAGGTAAACAAATACTTAAGCCCAAAAGACGTGTTTCATGCTTGTAATTTGTAAACACTTGAATCATCAAAGTACCACTTCATACTCAAGCCCGTGTTTTATGCTTGTAATTTGTGATGCTTGAATCACCAAAGTACCACTTCGTAGCGTATAATGGTTAAATAAAATGAATTACGGGTTGTAAATCAATGAAGGATGCATTAACCATGTGGTCGCACAAATGGTGATTTAGCTTTAACATTAGACGCATTGGCATACTAATGAGAGTTTTTGTGTGTTGGGTCTGAGATTTGAGGATGATATATCAATTAAACAATCCATAATATTTGCAGATGTTAGAAAATTATGCAGCGAAAGATTTGACGTTTGAAGATGTTTCATGAAGCTACGCAAGGATTAGTTAGTTTCGCATATTTCTAATGAAAAACTACAAGCCATGAAAAATACGAAAGCCATGTTGGATATGCTAGTTTCGCTAAGTGCTTATGTGAAACTACAACAAATGTAAGGAATGCTTGCGAAACTTCATGGTGGTTTGTGAAACTAGAAGGTTCTTCATAAAGTGGTGGTTTGCTTGGAGAACAAGGCGCAATGGTCTATAAATAAGGAACTAGGCCTTCATATGTGAGTGTCAGTTTTATATGTGTAAGCCACTTATGTTTGAATACAAGTCGTGATTGGGATCATAGCTTTCTATCTACATTCTATTTATATACTTGTTTGATTGTTTCTTTGGCTCACACTAATCCATCTTTGTCTTCACTATCAAGAACGAGCTAAAATCTAGGTCTTACGGGAGCTTCGCTTTGGTGTCTGTATATTATTAGAGCAATCACACCCCATCTCCCATTCCCAATCCCATCTACATCTATCTATACTAATAAACAAAAATAATGATGATGATGATGACGTGTCCTAACCACAATCGATCTTAACTTTAATTTCCCTTATATTTTCTAATCTTCACTCTCCTTAATCCTTGCTATCCATGGGTCATTAGTTGTAACTCATGTGAAGAAGGGATTTAATGTAATTTAAAAAACGTATAAATAATTGAATATTTATAATAAGTTTAAAATCAAACAGTGAATTATTAGCTAGTTAAATAAAAAATTAACGAACCATTATCGTATAATAATTAATGACCTATGTTTATAATAGATATTTAGTTATTTGTGTACTTCAAATTTCATTAAATAAATACAATATTTATAATCTTACAATCAATTTGTAAAACACCATTTAACTTACATTCATATTATAATATGTTTAGATACCAATATATAATTTTATGTCATCTTAAACATTATTTCGGTCTTAAGAAATGTAATAAAATTTAAATATGTAACATTTGAAGTGTGTGTGTATGTGATTATATTAAAATTAATCTACAAATTCAAAAGGAAATCCCTATTCGGTCATTTGACAAATTTCGTGTAATACACGAGTTTAACAGCTAGTCTTCAATTGAAACACACACACACATAAAATTGCATTCCATTCCATCTCTAATCCCCGTACCCCAACCCCATATTTTTATGGGAAATCAACCACATCCCCCGAACATTTTTTGTACCGATAACAAGTTTTTAAGAAAATCGGAATAGAAAACCGAGCTCATCCCTAACACTCATTTCACTTCCCCATACTCTTCTCTACCCGTGGATTTATACTATATACATTTGTTAGTTTCGTTATAAAAAAGTTAAATATAAAAGACAATGTCTTGCCAATGTTTTCAACACTTTAGCCTTTACTAACAGAGAGAAAACTAGTATCTATCTATTCTAAGGGGGTGGGGGTGGTGCGTGACGGGGCTCCACCACGCTTTGTATAGCGTGGAACACCGCCACCGGTCCCCCTCATCACGCGTGATGGGGGAAAAGCATGATGGTGATCACGCGTTGTGTTGTGACCGTTGAGAAACAAACAAACAAACCATTACACTACCACCACCCACTAAATTCCATCACTAGTGATGGATTTGGGTGGGGTGATGTGGCACATCATCATTGGGTGGTTAAAGTGATGGAAAAACCATCACAATGAACCACCCCCTCCCCCCTAATAAAAGACTACCATTTTTGTCACTTGTCAATCTCATAGCCTTCCTTCCCTTTTTTCAACCAATTTAATATAAGGTCTTTATCTTTTAAGTCATTTCAATATGTAAATAAACGTTATTTTTATTAAATGTAGATAAAAGTCATTTCATAATATGTGTAATGATAACAATCGACTTGGACTAAATCATGATAACGCCAACGGCTAAGGTTTAGCCTTTAATACCTAAAAATATATATTATTTTAAAACTAAAAGTTTATTCGGGTTGACCCGAAGCCTAGAATTCGGACCCAAGAACCAACTCAAATTACTTCGGTTCAGGCTCGGGTTAGTATTTTTCTTGGGTTTGAGTTTCCCGGGTAGGGTTAGTTTGGGTACGGGTTTTCTTGGTTGGGTTTCAGGTTATGGGTAAAAGTGACAACCCTACTTTCAACTATTATAAATAAAAATTACTACCTTTACTTTTTATTCAACTTTAAATCTTCTAATATTTTTCTAACTCAGAATAATCACTATTATTAAACATGGTTTAATGTAAGTATGTATTTGTCATTTTCCTGACAATACATTCATATGAAATGAATTAAATCATTTTGTTATATTTTAATTTTCGGTTTTTATGTTGCTTGACTATACAATTTTTAATTGTAAAATATAAAGTCAATTAAAAATTTGTCATACACATAATATTAATGACAATAAATTTATCATAATTAATCAATTTCAAATTCTAAAGATTCTAGGGATTATTATATCATCAAAGTTCAGGTAATATGGTTTTTGAAATAATCATGTTTTTTTTTAGAAACATGAGTAGATGTTCTCAAATGACATCATATTAATTGATTAAAAGGTATGATATGTTATGAGTGTGGGTATTTGTTTTAATTATTTTCATGGATATGTTATCATTTATCTAGAGTTATATGTACTTGAAGAATCTTTTTTGTCACACAAACAACTATGTGTGGCTGTATCAAGAGTTATAAGCATACATATATGTTATCTTATTAAGAGTTACAAACAGACATTGACTAAAGTTTTTGATTTTGATAAACAATGTATACCTACTAATACAATCACAAGTGTAATGTAAAATAAAGTTTTTACTTATTTAACATATTTGTGTAATCTTAGTTATGTAATTTTAATGTAAATTGTAATTGTATTAACAATATATGATCAATTTGTTGACTGTATTCACTTAATAGTTAAAGTTTAAAATTTTTATCAATTACCCGTGTAATACACGGACCTCAAACTAGTTTTTGATAAATGAGTGAAAATTTGAAAGGACTACTAACGTAGCACGAATTTTTACTGTTCCTTAGCACCCCTATTGCGAATGCTCTACCATGACATGAACACGCCATGAAAACAATGAAGTAGGGCTGGCAATTTAGACACGGTACACGAACCTACACGACTTTAACAGATATCATGTATGGATTTAACGAGTTTCGTGTACTAAACAGGTAGACACGAATCAACCTGTTAATTTTCGTGTCTAAACATGTAAAATACATGTTTACCTGTTAAGTACATGATTAGATTTTTTATAAATAAAAATATATAATAATATAATATGTTATATACCCTAAATAGTTAACCATAATTTTTATACCAAACAATTGAACACGACGCACATCATTCTAATCTAACATAAACAGACGGGATACAAACCCTTCTCTGATTCTCACTCTTCAGATCTTCGGTAGTTCGATGGTTTCCCTCTACATCTCTGGTAGTCACAACCTTTCGATTCTCACGTCTACCTCTCACATCTTCGATTCTCCGGCAGTTCGGCCTCCTCGCAGTTGCAGCGGCGCCACCGGTATTAACATGTTCGTGTCTTATCGTGTATAACTAGTATTAACATGTTCGTGTTCGGGTTTGGGATACAGGTACACAATAAGTTTTCGTGTCGTGTACATGTTTCGTGTTTGTGTCTTATCGTGTACGTGTTTACACGATATGTCAGCCCTACACTAAGGTTTTGACTTTTTGTTCACAAAAACCTATTTAATAAAAATGCTGTGTTCTGGTTGACTTGTTAAATTAAATGAGTTGACACGTTTAAACTATTTAATTTAGCATGTCAAGCATTGGTGGATCATAGCTTGGGTCAGGCGGGCCTCGGTTCACCCAATTTTTTCACTCAGTAGTGTGATATTCCGGGAAATTAAAAAAATATACATGTATTGAGTCGGCCCATCCAGAATATATAATCGAGATCTTACAGTCCACCTAGATTATTTGTTCAAGATCCGACATTGATATATCAAGCCACCAACATGTTTAAAGTTGTAATATAAAATTACAAGGTCAACGCAACAACAAGTTTGACGCGATTAGATAGATTGGTTACATAGGTCACGTTTGATATACACAATTTTAACTGCATCCAAATTATGATTGATGTACAGTATCTAACATATATGACTTGTGATTTGGTTCATTAATTTGACGTGTTTAACTGTTTATAATACACTAACACCAGAATAAAGGGTAACTAGAGTGCATTTTTTGTTTTAATTTTTATAAGGAATAAATTTAGTTTTTAACACATGTGCGCAAATGCAACCGGTGTTAGTATGTTTGTAACCTCGCAACGGTATGCGTGTAACCCGAAGGTGAAATGCATTAAAAACGTGGCTTCGGACGTGTAACCAGTGCCAGTAAGCGCGCCACATAATGCCTATACGCGAGCAGCCCGGTATGTATAAACAATGTCATCCATATAACTGATGCTTGAACTCGCGTAACTGGTGGCGACAAGCAAGAAGCAAAGATGAAATGTACAGTAATTTCAAAACCCAGTCCGTTTTGACGACCCTGTTCCGAACCGAAAACGTTTTAACCCGAAGCCCGTTTTGACATAAACCTTTCGATCTAAACTCATCCCGACATGAACTAAATTAACCCTTTTGTATTAACCTGTTCCAACCCTAACCCATCCGACACCATTAGCTGAACCTTCCCGACCTATTGTCGATAATAACTAATCACGTAGCATGTTAGTTTTTAAAAAAAATAATAAACTATAGCAATACTTTACTCAAATTAAAGAGAACAAAATGTTCGTTTTTATGGTGTAAATTTTTTAGAAAAAATATTAATGTGTGAAAAAGTTACGACCGTAAAATTCGTGGGGTATGTGGTTTATAATTAGGGGGAAATTTGTAACTATTTAATATATTAACAAAATTTTATTGAAGTTGAAGGACCATTGTTGTATATTATTTTGGAATAAGCAAAGACTATTTTACTTATACATTCTTAAAATTATATGCCTTGTTATTTGAACCATATACAACAAGAGCGATATCTATTAAAATTTGAGAGATCCCTTACTCCTATATTATGACAGATATAGGTATATAAACCTTTTTAATGTTATTGTTTCTAAAAGATATGAATCCATAAAGTTTTTCAAAGAAAAATTAAATTCTACCAAAATCAAAGTTAATAGAAGTGAAAAACAACATACTGCATTCATTTAAAAAGGGATTGCAAGTGATTGCCTTCACGTTTGATTACCAAAATCAAAGTCAATACAAGGCTGGTTTCATAAAATAAAATAATGACATAACTTGACACTAAGCCAAATAGTCTTCATATTTCTACGTAAGCCGTTTTTAGAAAAATAAAATCAAGTTAGAACTTTAGATTCCTACTTGAATTTAACTTTAGGTTGGTTAAGGGTTAAGGGACACCGTCGTTAAACGTTGATCGGGTACCCATGACGAGCGGTAACACCGCCACCTTGTTTTTAATGGCCAAATCGGGTACCTCAAATGTTGGACAGGGCCCAATGGAAAATTTTGAACATCGGGGGGGGGGGGGGGGGGGGGGGGGGGGGCATTAAGATTTAAAAAAATAAAAACCTTTTCTCAATTTTATATTCAGTCACTTACCATTTTACATACACAACTCAAAAACACGCTCATTTCTATAAATGATATACCAATCTTCAACCACAATCAACCAATCAAAAAATCACAGAGAGTTTAAAGAATGTGTGAACCGGTTCGATGCTAGAGGAGTCGGTAGAGGACGTGGTTCCAACGTGAGAGCCAGTCGAGCTCGAGTTTTTAAGGGTATATACCACAATCATTTTATACTAACAACCTAGTTCTCATGTTCAACCGCCCCGTTCATTTTACATACCCACATGGGCCTACTCTTGTTGCACCTGGTCGGTATGGATACTTTACGAAGGATCAAGATGCGTTCGACCTGTTTGCGTATCGTAGCCCGCCTCCGCGGTCCTCGCGTGACATTTTGGATCGCCCACTCCCTATTTAAAAACGGCATTTATTCGGTTAGTAAAACATGTGTGACGGTAAAACCCAAGCGTTGTTCCTGGGCGTTGAGGTGATAACTCAACGTGAATATGGCCAGTTTCGCTTATTTTTGTTTCTGTAGTGAAAATGAAACATAAAAATATATAAAAATTTTGGTGAACCGTTGGGATGACGTTGGTCGGTCGGTAGAACTCAGGTGTCGGTAAAACCCGAGTGTTGTCGGTTGGCGAGTCTACGTGAATAGGTCGGTTTCCGGTGTGTTCGTTACAGTTTTGGTTACGTTCTTTACGGTATCGGAATTAAAAGAACAACAAAAAAATTACTTATAAAAATAAGGTGGACAAATGGGGTGACTGTAACAACTCGGATATCAAATTATTATTCTATTAATTGTTACCCGATCCATTTCATTTTCGGGAAATTTAAATCGATACAAAATATTAATTATCTTTATATTATTATATTGTTTATTATAAGTATTATTATATTATTATTATTATTATTCATTATATTTATTATATAATAAAACTTTGGAAAATGTGCAAAAATTACTCAAACATAAACTTTAACTCAAATCTGTCTCCAACTTCATAGTTTGAGGACTAAATGGTAAAATCTGTTATATTATTGTTTTATTATTATACAAACCCCAATAACCCACTTACCATTACCCGTTTACCCAATCCAATTCTTTAATCGTGACCCGTTTATGTTTCTTGGACCTTAATTATAGCGTTTAACTTGGAAATCAAATCATTGGATCTATTAATCTTGCCTTATGAGACCTGCCGACACTCGTAAATTTGTTAATCGATCAAATAGGGATTCGTATTTCTTATATTAACCACCGACGCCAACCTGTTAACTAGTATACAAGAAAACGAATATCATAATTCAATTAAACGCTCATGTAGTATCCTCTTTGCATCGCCAATCTAACCCCTAACGTTAATTAGTATAACTCAGATCGTTTATGCCATTCTTAATCAATTCAGCGCTGGCTTTCATCGACTTAATTGGTCATTGAATCAACATAATACCAGGTAACTAATTATAATGATGTGATCGTCTTTAGGCCCTCTGCATTAACCCTATGATTGATCGAACAATTATACATGAGATTAACCGATTTGATTAGTTAGGGTTTATGTTAAAATATGGATCTTAAACTGACTAGTCTTGTAATTACGGTTCTGAGATAAAATCAACTAAACCCCCTAGCCTGTTGGCTATGAGTGGGTGTGTTAAGCTCATTTTGGCTGGGAGGGGGGGGGATAGTTTATATAACGAGATTTGTTTATTACAATCAAACAACACATTTAAGGTATTATAAATATATTTTTTTATTATTAATAAAGAAAAATTTTTAGTAATAATAAAAAAATATATTTATAATACCTTAAATGTGTTGTTTGATTGTAATAAACAAATCTCGTTATATAAACTATCCAAAACTTTATAAACATTTATTTAAGGATTTTATTAATTAAAATATACTATTTACAATAATAAAATAGTAATAAATCTTTGCAATATTAAGCTTTCATTAGAATGAACCCGATCATCGAATCTCGAATCTTTATCGAATCTTAGTTCCGTCATTCAAATTATATTTACTCTCGCAATTATTCTTTATTAGGATATCTCATCGGTGAATCCCGAAGAGCTTGACTTACCGCTTTCTTACCTATTCATTATCTCTTGCTTAATCGCTAAGGTTAGGAATCACTCCCCTTTTTACTTATTTTTTAAACTTTTTAGGGGACATATGCGTATTACAGTATTTGTATATTATCTAGTATTTAAAACCGCAACTGTTTAATCCTTATGTGTATATCAGTTTATGCCTAACTTGCTATTTGCTTATTTGCTTTATTTGAACGCATTTTGGTGAAGTTCCTCATTATAGTATGATCATACGACTATTTTTGGCAACCGATGTCCATTTTTATGGCAACGGTTTAGTCCTTGCTTGGTAACCAATGTCTATTTATATGGAATTGGTTGAGCCCTTTCTTTATGGTTTGATTGATTGTTTATGTGCTATGGCTTAACTTTTTATTCTCATGGGAACAGTTTGCATCTTTCTTTCTTTATTATATATTATTGTTGTGTCTTAAATTAGTGTTTTACTCACTCAACATGTGTTGTTGACAAACCTTTCTGTTTTATACGCATATGCAAGTTATTGTTTGAACTAGTTGCAAGATTTGGTGAAAACTTAGTGAAGAATTTAAGTTAGAAATCTTTTAATCAAGAGCATTTGTGATATAAATTGTATTGTTGTATGATTATTGATTTTGTACTTGCACTTGAGTTATTTGAATCATTTAATCGAATTAAATAGATATTGTCACTTTTAAATATTGCATAATAGTACCTTGAGAGCTATGAACAATCAGCTCACACCCCGACATTTCCGCCTTACGTTGGGGTGTGACAGTGACATCAGTCGGTAAAACCCGGGCGTTGGTCAAACCCGAGTGTTGCTAGTCCCAGGAGTTGATGCGTTGAGTCTACATGAATTCGGTCACGTTTGTTACGATGGTAAAACTAAAAATTTGACGTTTGATTGGTTTCTTATATGTTCATTACGAAATCAAAACTAAAAAAACAAACTACTAGATCAATGGTTCCGCCACTGGCCCGGTCACTATATGGGCACCAAATCTTTCATTTAATCTAATTTGTCTTTATAATTATAATATATGTTTCTATAAGATCTTATTTATGCTTTACCTTAGAGGAGTACGTTGCATGGTGAAAATCGGTTTAACCCAAACTCCTTCGGTTCAGATGTATGTTGGATTTTAGTAATTAGAGGTATGCTGAGTAGGAGGTCTCTTTAGGAGAAACTTTTTTCTCATGGGATTTTTAAAAAGCCTTCCTCTCATAGCACTCTTTAGACCACCTGTAGTGGGGTGCTTCTCACTCTAGGTGCTTCCCACTCTTAATGTGCCTCATAGCGTCGAGAACGCCGCCCATCAGGGCGCTATGAAAGGGAGGGGGGGGGGGGGGGCGATCCTCACACAACATCGGATAAGGAGTAAAGGGTGGAATATGATTGGTGGTGCGGTTTTTATTTGTTTTTTATAAATAATAATATAAAATAATAATTATGTAATGATTAGTTGGGGTTACACTCATTTTTGTCAAAACACCCCTATGGTGACGTGGCGCCTCATGATGTAAAACACTCCCATAGAAACAAAAAAATTGGCCTAAGTCAACCTTTATTTCACAAAAAAAGCTGCATTAGCTTAAGTTGCATTAGACCTAATACAACCTTTTTTTAAGACAATCCAACTGTTTCTTTCTAATGCAACCCTTTAAAAGTGTTGCATTTGAAAGAAACAGTTGCGTTATCTAACAAAAAGGTTGCACTAAATCTAATGCAACTTAACCTAATGCAGTTTTTTTTGTGAAATAAAGGTTGTCTTAGGCTAATTTTTTTGTAGTGATGGTCTTATAGATTCTGGTCTATAAGTGAGATTTTAATGGTAACTTTGTTTTTATTACCTTTTAAGCACCTTTATTATACTTTAACAAATTTATATTATACTAGGTTATTGACGTGTGCACGAAACATGTGAAAATATAGAAATCGTCAAGTAAATACATATGTAATTTCAAACGACAAGTTATTTTTTAATATATTTTTTGAGACAACGACATGATTTTTAATTGCAATCCATATTCATACGCAAACAAAGTATTGAAATACATTAACTTACAAAGAATGACTTTACATAGCAGAATGTTTACATAGAAACTTTAAAACATAAATTTCATAAACTTTAAAAAAATATATTAATTGAAAACAAACAAATTTCACTAACATTAGTCTGGAAAGCAAGCAAATAAGAAAATAAGCATCCATGAAAGATTCTCCATAAGCATCCAAGAATAATTCGTGCTTATTTTCTTCCTGGACCGGGAACACAGTTGATGACATAAATACTCATACAACAATCTAACAATGTAGTGACTAACTGACTAAGAAAACTGTTTTACATTTCATGTGAAAAGTCTTGCACCCTAATAAACTGAAGCACGTCCAAAGCGCATGTAAGAACCAAAACCAAATCGAACCCTTTTTAAAATAACATGCTTGACCAGAGTCAAATAGTTAAGTTTTTAGAATGACCCATTATAACCCGAACCAAAATCAATATCTTCCAAAATTGACCCGAACAAAATTGATACGAAATTAAAAAGACCCGTTGAAACCCAAACAAAATCGATACCTTTTTATACCGACTCATTGACCAGTACTAAACTGATACCCTTTTAAGATGATCTAATTTGACCCAAGCAAAGCAAATAGAAACATTTCTAAAATGATCCAATTTCATAAATGTAAATAAAAATTTAAATAGCACACTTGAAGACTAAGAAGAAAAATGAACGTAACACATACTACGTTATTAGAATTTTAAATCCTATATACCAAATGTGAATTTATTATTACTGGTTATGAAGATAAAATAAATATAAAACTTCAATGACTTCAACCTACTTGAAAGTTGAAACTCATGTGAACATTCATTTAATTTGTGAACCCTCCATATTCTTTCATTTTTCAGTATGCACTAAAACTAAACACCAAACAAACAAAATAAAAATTGAAACGAAACTAAATAAAAAAGCGAAAACCTAAATAAAACCAAATACCAATAAAATTAAAACAAAAACTGAAATGAAATTGAAAACTAAAACCGATAAATCTGAAACCGAACCAAAAACGGAAACTGTAAAAACCAAAACGAAAAACTGAATAAATTTAAACCCACCTAAAATGAAATTAAAAATAATCGAACCGAAACGAAACAAATTTATAAAAACTAAAACCGAAATGAAACCAAAATAAATAATAACTACCATGAAACTTTGAAAAGAAAAACGCAAACTCATTAAGGAACATAATGTATATGAAAATATACATCTTTTTAGCATCAAATAATCTCTAAAAACTGCAACTTCCATCAAATAATATAGTTCAAATAGCTAGTTATCATAAAAAAATATTTTTTCAGGTAAACCCAAGCCTTAAACGAAGAAACAAGCGAAAAGCCGAAAAAAAAATGAATGAAAGAAAACCCAAGAAAACACTCAAACACGCCCCCATGCTTTCCTATGCAAGAAAAGACAAAAATCTGCAAGAAAAGACAAAATAATGGACACGTGGACACGGGGCCGTGTCTCAGAAGGCAAGGGGCTGTGGTCACCTTTAAGAAAAGACAAAAGAAATATAACAAAGGACCAAAAACACAAGGCCGTGCCTTAGAAGCACGCCCCCGTGCTGAGTCAGCATGTACGATCTGACAGAGCATTTAATGCGACTGGACACGTGGACACGGGTGCATGCCTCATGGAGCACGAGGTCGTGCCTGAGTGCCCAGACATCCTATAAATAGATGAGCATGTTGCACTGATTGGGTGTGCTTGAAGAAAACTTCTATACGAGTTTCTCTTATAAAAACACCCAATTTACACTTATATTGAAGGTTTTGTGGAGAGTTTAAAGGCTTGGAGGTCATCATCATCATCATCCATCACTATTGAAGAAGGAAGTAACATTCACATTTGGTAAGATTGTTCTAGTTTGATCATGTGTTTGTTATCTTCATCTCTTTTAGTGATCATAACAATGCTCATTATGAGCTAAACTCCATTTACCATCTAACTTCTATGAAGAAGCTTTGTTTTTCTTGATGATTATGTTGAACATGTGATTTTGTTTGGTAAAGTACATTGTTATTTTGCAATTATCCTTTGATGAAGAAACGTTTTATCACTTTAACTCAATACATCAAGGTTGATGATTAACAATCATTCATGATTCACTCATGTTCTTGGAGACTAAAAATAGTAAAAATAATACCTTGATAACTTATTCAAGATAAAACACGGATTCTTATATTGAAGTTAGAAATGATGAGATATAAGCTATGATCTATTTCTCTAGTTTTGATAATTTTGAAATAACATTGTTAACACGATTGCTTAGGTTATAATGCTAGTTAAAGAAATCATATGTTAATGGAATGTGTAATTATAACCTAATTAAATCAACAAAGGGGAGGTTGTTTGAGTTAACTACAATCACCCAAAGTTGTTAGAATTGGTATTTTAGAAATCAAAGTCAATCCTAATCTTTCTACTTTACTAAACTACTTGCCTACTTAAATTGACATTCTCGTGGTAGTATGAGATTAACCAACGATGGATTTGAAAATACGCATGCTACTTTCTTCTATGTCATAAAACATGTTCACTTAGAAAGGAAGGACTATTCTATCATATATTATTAAGGCAAGTTTATCACATGTTTACTTAATAATCATCAAGGAAGAGTGGAGTGGATTCTTGATCTTAGATGGTAACCTTCATATAATTGAATTACTCATTTAAAATTTCTCATCATGTCACCTACATATTATATATATAAGTATTTCTATTTTATAAAAAGTTTAAAAATTAACCCCAAAATGATTAAAACTCTCTGATTGAACTAAAACGAAGATTCATTATTATAAACATTTGTGTCCACAAATCGATACTTGGTTCTTACCAATATTATTCTACATATACGATATGTATACTTGCATATTTTGTGTGTGTTTAGTCTTAATAGAAATCACTTTTATAAATTTAAAACACGATTTTGTGCGAAAGCTAAATCTCCCATATCATATATTTTATAAGCACTCAACGCATCACATCAAATTTTTGGCGCCGTTGCCGGGGACACGGTACGTTTCTAAGAACGATCCAAGTTTTAATTTACATTGTTTATAATTGTATAAATTTTTAACTTTTATTTTATTTTATTTTTACTAACTATTAGATTAGATTTTTTTTTCTAAAGGCTAGCCTAAAATTTACTTTAGCTTAATTAACTTATACTTTAGTTTAGTTTTAACATAGCTTAACCTAACTTTTAGCTTAATTTTAACTAAGCTGTAGTCTGATAGTTTAAAATTTGATTTAATCCCATGCCCTTTACATTCGGAGCTGATCTTGTTTCCCCAATTTCTGAACCAGAATGACTTTTTCGTCGACGAATACATAAAAGGACTGCAGAAATCGCTGAAACAATAAAAGACGAGTTAGTAGACGCCACGACATTAGGAGAAAATCAAACCGAAGAAATTATGGAAGCACAAAACAATGAACCAAACATGAGCCAGTATGCCAAGCCAACTCTCGAAGGCTATGGCAATTGAGTGGCTCCACCCGATATAACCGAACATTTCGAAATCAAATCAAGCACCATTCATATGGTGAAAAATTCAGTTCAATTTCATGGTCTCCTCGACGAAGACCCTCTTTCTCATATATCTCGATTCTTACGAATCTATGGAACCTTTAAAATCCAAAATTGTTCAGAAGATCAGATAAAACTCAAACTCTTTCCGTTCTCTTTAAGGGGACCAGCCTTAGAATGGATAGAATCTCCTTCTTCTGTTTCCATCACTAACTGGGACCAGATGGTTGAACAGTTTCTCCTCAAATACTTTCCGCCTGATAAAACTGCAAAATACCAAGCCAGCATTATCGGATTTTGGACCGATGATGATGAGTCACACGCAGCACGGGAGAGATACAAAAGTATCAGAGAAGATGCCCACATCATGGACTGAGCGTATGTTTACAAGTATAAACTTTCTTTGACGCACAATCCAGTCAAAACAAACAGGTTATCGACCAAGTTGTCGGTGGAGACCTGAGATCCAAATCACCTAACGAAGCATTTGAAATCATGGAGAAGGTAGCAAAGAAGAGTTTCGCTTATAACCCACCAATATCTACACCAACCCATAAAGGAATGCACCACGTCGATTTCAACACTCTTGCCACCACACAACTTGAAGCACCCTCTAAAAAATTCGAACAACTTCAAGCCGAAGTATCGAAAACTAAGATCACCTATGACACCTATGGTGGAACACATAAGACAAGTGACTGCAAACAAGTCCTTATGGCCATGGAAGAAGTTGATTTAATCACATGACAAAACTACGCTTTCAGTAACAATTACAATCCAGGTTGGAGAAACCACCCAAATTCTAGTTGGAAGCACGGAGGTAACACGCAAACTTTACCCGGATTCGAAAAGAGGCCGATGAATCAATCTTTCCAACCTAAACCTCAATTTCAAGAACAAAGTTCCAGTATCCATCATAATCCGAGCTACTAAAAAATTAAAGAAATGTTGATCCAAATCATGACCAAGACAAATGAAGCAGAAAAGAAGGCTGACACAAGATCCGTTGATATTAGCGGAGTATTGTTAAAACATGAAGTTGACCTAAAAAGTCAACAGACATCATTACATAATCTAGAAACTCAGATCGGATAGATTGCTCGAAAATTGTCTGAAATACCACCTGACGCTCTTCCAAGCAACACTGTAATCAACCCTAATGCAACAGCCAACATTGTCACACTGAGAAGTGGCACAACCACTGTTACCTCACCAACTTCAGAACCAGTTATGGAGAATGAAGTCCCTGATAAGACGCATGAGAGACTGATCCCAACAGCCACCGTACAACCTAAGGAACCAGTCTGAACTTATGTTCCACCTATTCCATACCCTGGACGGCAGAAACAAGAGAGATTGGAAGCTCAGTACGGGAAGTTTATATAATTCTTTAAACAACTCCACATCAACATCCCTTTCGATGAAGCCATTTCTCAGATGCCGAAATATGCAAAAATTCTCAAAGAAGTGCTGACCAACAAAAGGAAGCTGGAGGAGCTCTCACATGTCACCCTAAGTGAAGAATGCTCAGCTGTCCTCCAGACCAAGCCGCCACTGAAAAGACCGATCCATGAAACTTTACTATCCCATGTCTCATAGGAAATTTGTCTGTTAGCAATGCCCTGGCCGATCTAGGAGCTAGTATTAACTTAATGCCTTATGCGGTGTTTGCAAAAATAGGGATATGAGAACCAAAGCCCACCCGCATGTGAAGGTTCCCAAACGGATCTACATAGGAGTATCTCGTAATACGAGGGTGCATAATCCCCTACGTATACGATACGAGTGCTAACACGATGAACACATAAATCACACGTAAACACACGAGTATAAAGAAATACTTGTTATATTGCAAAAGTAATTACCAGAAACACCAAAGCACGTAACACCTAGGTTACCAATGCAGTCGTCAAAAGTCACACTAAATGAGCCGAAGTTAGGTATTAATAATGCGACAACTTCGCCTAACAGGCTAGGTGAAGTTGTCCTAACTTCGCTATCCCAAGTTCGCTAAACATTAAGGTAAACTAAACAAGTTCAACAAGAACAAAGTAACGATTACAGACACAAATAGACACGAGATAAACGAACTACTGCATCATGCACCAACAGACTCCCCCTTGGCAGTAGCTTCATATCTCTAAAATCTTTCCCGTGTCTCGTAATCCAAAAATCACGTACCCACCGTCTTCAAGCATGAACGCACTGTCTCACACAGACAGAGACCACCTTCTGATACTTCTTTGCTTCGTCTTTCCACGCAGGAATATAGAAAATCTTCTTACCATAGAGTACCTGCAAATCAGCTTGAGACAAATTAACCAAGTGCATTGGATCATATACTCTCAAGATCTCTTGTTCATCTTCATCTTCCATCACTGCTTCAGCAGTTTGACAATCAATGTACCACCACTTGAGATCCTTCAACACATCCTTGGGAATAAGTTTCATATGAACCTCTTTCAAACACCGAATTGGCTTGTACTTCATTACCATCCAGGGCTTGCCATCAGCCCGCATTCCACGTTCCTTATCTTCAATCAGCTTCCCTTCTTGACACTTCAGAAGCTCAAACTTTTTATCTTTCACACTTTCTTTCCACACTATCCTTCCAACCCATCTCGCAAAGTCATCATCACTTCTGTTTATCAATCTCAATCGAGCCAAATCTTTCACTTCACACTCAGGCAAAGTGTTAAGCGATCTCAGTGCCATAGCAAAATATTGAACCCCAACATATCACTTTATCACAAACAACTTTAACTGTTCATCATACAACCAGCAAATAATACCTTTCTTCGACTCAGCATAACCCTTGATATTGTAACTTTTCTTGAACATTGCCGGTACTACAGGCTTCTTTGTCTTTATGAACCATTGAGCACAACCTTCTTTCCTTCTTGGCTGCTCTTCCCATTCAGAATCAGCCGACACATTTTCCTCTTGAACCACATTTTCTTGATCAATACTTGGAATATCATGCTCAACACTATCATCAATTATCTCACCTTCCTCTAACCCACTATCAATCTCTATTTGTTCACAAATTTTCTCTATCTCACTAACAGTCATCACATCATCACCCAAAACATCCTCATAATCAACAACCACTGTCTCATCACCTGCACTACCCGATGGACCAGCAGACTCCCCCTGAGATGTGGAAGCTCCAAGAGTTTGTTCAGTTCTTGGCAGCTCACCACCTGCATCTTTCGATGCATTGGGATCATCATCTCTGTCCTGTCTATTCTTTGTTCTTAACTCATCACCCTTGCAACTCGACTCCCCCTGAGATGCTAAGAACTGCTCCAGCTGATCAAACAAATTACCATGCTCAACAAGCTGTGCAGTCTGAAGTTGATTCTATGCCACCAGACGATTAATAGATTGATTTTGAGTAACATTTACTCTCGACTGTTCAACACCACCCTTTCAAGAGCTGCAATTCTCTTAGAATCAGACAAATTTGGATCAAAATCAAAGTTCATGTGAGAGGTATCCTGAGCATTCGGTGGTGGAATTTCCAAGCTTACAAGAATACTAGAGGTTGGTGGTATAGTAGCAGAGGGTGTAATTGAAACAAACAACCCGACAGTAGCTACCAATGTAGACTCAACAAACATAGCTACCACTTCAGTTGGAGTGAGAGTAGGTGGTGGAAACGAAACAATCTCCGGTGCTGGAATCTGTACCGTAGACGGAGCTATACTAGATGGTGAAGATACTGTCACCAAAGGTACACTTGAGGTCACCAGCAATGGAACAGCCGAAGAAGCAGGTAACATAGACATACCAGATAACGATGGCGGGGGAAAATGGACAACCCTTGAACTTTCACCAACTTTTGCTTTCTTTGCTCTTCGTACCAAACGATACATGTCCTCCTCATAATCTGATTCACTATCATCTGAGTCTTTCTTTCGTTTGCAATGGATTCGTTCTTGTTTGGCAAGAACTCGCTATACTTCAACAACGTCATCAGTGGAGGAATCAGATAAAGTCCCCTCAGAATCCTCCACAGAGGCAGCAGACAGACCCACATTCACACCAGAAACTGCAGCTACAGAGGCTTGAAGTTCAGCAGGATCTACCGTACCCATATCAAAGAAATCTTGCCCTCCAAAGGCAACGTTAAGATCAACCTGATCTGCAGGAGCTGCAACTGGATCAACAAGAGGAGCTTGTTATACCACGGGTGGTGGTTGTATCACAGGAGGTGGTTGAGGAATATCAATTTGTTGCGGAGCCGGATCATTGAACTCATCCTCTGGTGGAACAACATAAGCATGGTTTACAAGATACCCAAATAGAGCAGTGTGTCTCAGACGAAGTTCAGGCTTGCTCCAAGCACTAGAGGACCGACACTGAGCAAAATTTATCTTGTTGATGCTTTCCACAAAGGAGATAGGACGACGTTGTGCCAGATTGGGAGCAACATGATTAAGAATCATTTGTAAGAATCATGGATACTTTTAGAATCGCTCCCGTGCCACTGCTCGTCGCTGACGATCGATCACATAAATTACCATCTGACTGAAACTATAAGGCTTGTTGTAAGTCAGAGCAGCCATTGCAGATTGCATTGTCGCACCCATATCATCGGAACCAGCCTTGCGACCATACATACACACAATATACACATGCATCAAAAACCTCCAATGATCCAATAGTAACCCCTTACGCCTCTGAGAATCCTCCAAAGGACCTGAATACCCCATACGAACAAACGCACCATTTCTGAAGGTAGCCGAAAACTCAGTAGGGTCCTCAGTCATCTCAACCCCAAACTGTAAAGCTTCCCTGATCTGATTAGCCACGAACTGTACCACTTGATTGTTAACAGTAGCCCACATCACTGGAGGTTCAACCCGACAGTCATATTCAACTGTCCTCCAGAAATCTTCAATGTTTGGTAAAGATATCGGTAGAGTAGTTGTAATGGTATGAAAGATACGTGAGAGAATGAGAAATGAAATGATCTCATGAAAGTTATCAGTTCCACGACCATCCGGATCCAAGGTGATATACATGTTGTAACCTGAGAAAAATTGTCTCTTATCATCTCCGCCTTCATCACCACCAGTGCCACCAGCACCTGCCACAACAGCCATATCTGCACAACAGACGAGCTAAGTTAGACAAAGGTGCTAACAGTTTATAACTTCGCCTGTTATATCACTGGCGAAGTTGAGACTTTAAGCGAAGATGGCAACATCATTTTGACTGAAAAGTTCTCTTGATATGTAAAACTTTGATGCAATCCTGTACCCAAGCGAGAATGATACCACTGGAAACCAAAGTTTATGCCGCGAAGTTCCAACGTTGGCGAAGTTCCTGAGTTAGCGAAGTTGCAGTAAACTTCGCTGAAACCCTAACTTCGCCTCATAAACGGCGCATCAAGTACACCCAGATAAGTTGACGAATGGTCAATCAGAGACTGATTTCTTGAATAGGATAAAGCGACTAAGATATCGAATAGCTTATTTATATCAAAACAATCTTAACACGAGTTGAAAAAGATGTCTTAAGGGTTTTATAAGAACATCTAATTAAAACTGGCATTGAGTAACATATTAATAAACAAATAATACAAATTATGCCTCAAGAGAACTTGAGAAACCTTAATCGCAGATGAAAAATGGATATAGAAGATGTTGATTCAGAGGTAAGTTCGCCAAGGGTTTATGATAAAAAAAAGTTTGACTAATTTTGATCATAAGTCCACCTTTTACAGTTTTTGAAAAAAACCCAGCGGCGAAGTTATATTAACTTCGCCAAATTGTTAAGTTCGCCAGGGAAGATAAGTTCGCTAGGAAGACAACTTCGCCTTAGCGAAGTTAATTTTTAAACAAGACAAACAAAAACGAGTAACCAAGAATTTTATAAGTAAAACCATAAGATAAACTACACAACAAAGATTAAATAAATAAATGAGATCAAATTTCAGTCTTGCAGAAACCCAACATGTTTTTTTAGAAAAGATCCGAACAGGAATCATACAGATTAAGAGGCTGTCACACAGATCCATGTTCAGCGTTATTATGACATAGAGAAACAGGTTGTAGGCAGGTGTAGAACTTAGTATGGTTTTCATTGCTTCTGTGATACGGATTAATTTCAATTAAGCTCAAAATTTAGATGGACATCACTTGAGAAATTTTGTTGCCTCCTATCTATTCTCAAGGCGTATTTGGCTTTCCCTAGATCACCCCGATTTGACTTCGACCCGTAGTGTCTGATCAATCATTAAGTGTCGACTCTCTGAGCTTTCTGATACTTTGAATATGCTTTCACTGTTCTCAGTCGATGCCTCTTCCTTGATATTTAAGAGAAAATAATCTTTGTAAGACTTAACGATAACAAATATATATATATATTTTATAACGAATGCCTGCAAGTCCCGAATCTGGATCACTACAGAAAACTAACACAATCTTCGCGGGGGATCAAGACACTCACGGGCTCGTGTATGACTGGGTAATCACTTTTCTGCCTATCATTCGGAGAGATATATGTGGAGACATGCACAAATCAAAATGACTCTCCACAGTAAATCGAGTCGTTTTAGTTTGTATCACATCTACTTTTACGCACCATAGAAAGATACCATAACATACAATGACCATTCTAGAGTCTTTTAGGCCTAATTACTTTACCGGTTAGGCACACAAAATCTGTTTATCTATCACTTTCCAAGGTTGGATCAATTTTCACTTTTAACACCAATAATGAAAGTTCTTGCGAAGTTATAGACTGAAAAAGTATATCATTTCCCAAAATTTTTTTTAATTCAGTCGCCCTAATCAAGTCAAAATCTTTAGGTAAACGGCTATCCTGAAGATCCAATGGATCAGCAGGACCAACCACATATAAATATGTGTCCTTCCGACTAAGTATGATCGACTAATTTTCAGCGAACGAATAAAATCCATCATAACCGCCCCGGTCGCTTTCAGTTATTAGGTTAATGGCTATCCTTATAGTCTACATGTAGATGTAAGGACCAAACATATTCAGGAATATGTCCTTCAAACTTAAGATACCGACATAGTTTTCAGCGATAGTGATGTTTTTTTTTTAAATAAAAACACAAGGAAAACAAGGTTACTCGGGATTGATCATCCCATTAAGCTCAACAAGGTTTTGAAAACGGGATCGGTCAAACGCTTTTGTAAAAAGATCGGCAAAATTATCCAGTGAATCAACCTTTTCAAGCACAATTAATTTCTTCTCAGCACAATCCCGTATGAAATGATGACGAATGTCAATATGTTTAGTTTTACTGTGTTTAACGGGATTGTTAGTTACTAAGATAGCAACAGTGTTATCAATGCAAATAGGAGTTTGAGTGAAATTCAGACCATAATCGCGCATTTGTTGTTGTATCCATAAAACCTGGGAGCAGCAGTTTAATGCTGCCATGTATTCTGATTCGCATGTGGATATGGCTACAGAGGTCTGCTTCTTGCACTGCCACGACACCAATCTTCCTCCAAGAAACTGACAGCCACCTGTTGTTGATTTCCTGTTCTGATTGCATCCTCCATAGTCGGAGTCGGTGTATGCTACCAGTTCCAGATCTCCTCCTTTTGGGTACCAGAGACCCAACTTGGGCTTTCCTTTAATGTACCGCAAAATCCTCTTCACTCCCTTCATGTGTGATTCCTTGGGGTTCGCCTGAAAACGAGCACAAAGATAAACTGTAAACATAATATCAGGTCTAGAAGCAGTTAAATACATTAAGAGAACCTATAATTGCTCGATACTGAGTGGGATCCACATCATCATCACTTTCTGAATCAGCACCCAGTTTGTAATTCACACAGATTGGAGTGTCAAACGGGGTGGAGTCGTCCATCTTAAAACGCTTGAGGACATCGTGGACATATTTAGTCTGATGAATGAACATGCCATCCTTCTTCTGATCTACTTGTAAACCCGAAAAGAAAGTTAATTCCCCCATGGCGCTCATCTCAAACCTTTTCTTCATTACTGTTTCAAACTCCAGACACATAGAGATTTTTGAAGCAGCAAAGATGATGTCGTCCACATAGACTTGGACAAGAAGAAATTTACTCCCATTCCTTTTTACAAACAAAGTGCTGTCAATCTTCCCTCTCTCAAGTCCATTTCCCAGCAAGTAGTCTGACAGAGTTGCGTACTAAGCTCGTGGGGCCTGATGTAGGCCATATAATACTTTGTTGAGCTTGTACACATGATCTGGAAAGTCTGGGTCAGGGAAACCCGGAGGTTGCTCGACGTATACCACTTCATCGACTTTTCCATTAAGAAACGCACTTTTAACATCCAACTGAAACACTTTCATCTCTTTATGTGTAGCAAAGGCAAAGAACAGTCGGATTGCCCCCAATATTGCCACAGGAGCAAATACTTCATTGTAGTCTATCCCTTCCTGCTGGTTAAACCCTTTGACAACTAATCTTGCCTTGCTACGAATGATTACTCGATTCTCATCTCTATTGCATTTGAAAACCCATTTAGTACCGATTGCAGTCACATCTCGTGGTTTTTCTACCAACCTCCATACTTCCATTTTATCAAACCGTGCCAATTCTTCTTGCATGGCTTCTACCCACGAGCTATCCTTTAATGCCATCTGATAGTTCTTTGGTTCAATCTGACTAATGAAGCAGGCGTACAAGCATTCATTCATAATACCAGTGTCTCTAATGCTCGCATACACACAGGTATTTTCCTCCACACTTCTTCTGATTCGCACACCGTCAGAGAGGTTACCGATTACATTCTCCAGGGGATGATCCTTGTGGATCTTAGTAGTTTGAACGGGATCCACCTGTAAGTTTTCTTCAAGATTCGAAGAGAGTTCATCTGAGTTGTGTTGAGTGTGAAACGGATTGAAGAAGTCTTCTTCATTTGAGACAGCAGGTGATTCAATGGCATTTGGAGTGGTAGTGTGCTTTTATCTACATTCTGGACGATGTATGACGGTCTCTTCTTCATCTAATAGCATTGAGTGGCCATTCTTTCTTCTGTCCCTGCAAAGTCCAAGTAAGGCAAATTAAAAGATTTAAATAACTAATCATAGTCGAAAGTTGTCACACCCTCAAAATCCACTAACGGAGTTTTACCGTCAGAGGGTGTGAACTAACAGGATCGGAATCATTAGTTATAATCAAACCATAAAAACGTTTAAATGAATGTAAGTGCGGAAGCGTAAAAACCAAAAGACAAAAGTTGCGTCACGCAGGACGACTTAAAACCCAAGTAAAAATAGGTAAAAACATGTTCGCATATCAGAATGTTCAAAAACCATGCATGATCTTATACCGCGCGCCCGCCTCGGCTACCTGAGAATAACATACTAAAAGTGTCAACTCAGGGTTGGTGAGTTCACAAGTTTAAATAAAATAAAGCGTTTAGCGTTTGCGTTCAGCGTTTTACGTTTAGCGTTTTGCGTTCAGCATTTTGCGTTACCAGATAGTGTTAAATTAATTATATATCGATAGGTAGCTAGCCTATACAACAAGTATTACTAAGTGTCCGACACCGAAGCTGACTGTTTATCAAGTGCCTTGTCACCAGGTCATCCAGACCATGGTACGTGTTAGCCAAAATTACACCCGCTCGACCTCCAGTCGAGTTTAGCGTCGGGTGGGGTTTGTCAAACCCAGTAGTACTACTCAACAGTGACTCGCTATTCCAAATATTAACCGGTTCGATGTGTAGGACTTCAAATGTTTCGTTTGCCACTTAGCCTTTACAAGTGATATATAATTTACTAACAAAATCTTAAATGCGTTTATCGGAGTATGTTATCTCCCCCAAGTGAAAAGCGTTTAAAACAGTTTAAAGGGGTAAGTGAAACTCACTGTTTGCGAAGAATTCCCAAAATAAATCACCAAGTGATGCGCGTCACAGAAAACTCTCTCTAGCGTTCTAAAATAACAAGGAGATTTTTCTAAGTGTCGGAACTATTATCGAGTCTCTAGACTCATCACATAATACCTATGCACACAATATGTTTCGTGTTTCGTTTGTGAATCGTGTGTGACTTTAACAAGTACATTTGTGATACATTACATGTGTGAGCAATTATTTACGTGTCATGTATTAAAAATGTACATCACTAGCAATTACTCCCGTTGAGGGCAATTTGGTCACACATAACAATTAACTAGCAATTATTCCCCGCAAGGGCAATTTGGTCAAAACACGGCAATTAATTAGCAATCATTCCCCTCAAGGGCAATTTGGTCAAAACACGACAAGTAGCTAGCAATCACCATGTTTCATGCAACTTTTAAAAAATTCAGCAACTAGTTTCTTAACGACAGAATTCTACTTGTAAAACTAGTCTATTCCACCAATCATAGCATCTCAATTAATTTACCAAATATCATCACAAAAGCATGTATGTGTTAGGTTTCCAGAACATATTTTGTTGTATTTTATTCCATATATATTTTTCACAATGATCAATTTACCACAGCAAACTCATAACAGTCAAATTTATGCGTAACAGAATGTTATTTGAAATTCCCGTTAAACGAAAAATCCAACAAATGCAAGACCACTTGGGTTAGGTTCCTAACTCAACAAGTCAACTTCTAGAAGTGGAACCAACCCAATTGGTCTCGTAGTTCATGAGATATAACATTTACAAAACAACCTAACAGCAGGTCTAACAACTCAGCTTTGCACAACCTTTTTGTAAAATCATAAAGGTTAACTTTTACACGTCCAAAAATTGCAAATTTATATTCTTTAGAAACTAGACTCAACCTAGTTTACTGTAGTATCAATAACCTCAACCAATTTTTACATTTACACCCCGTTACAGTCAATTGAACATCAACAACACAATCTGTCCAGAAACTGTTTGCATCCAAACTCAACATATTAACTATCTATGGACCATAATTCATTCATATGACATTCTAGACACCATAATCACTATTCATGCACATCAATTACACATCACATACATGATTAGGGTTTTGCTTGAACTAAAATCAAAGAAACAAACGATTAACATGCAATAACATCAATACTAGTTATCAATTCAACAATCAATACATCTTTCAATCATCATCTAATCAAAACAAGTCATATGAACATAATATATATAATTTCCAGATTCTAGGGTTTATAATTATACCTTCAAAGGCACAAAAATAAGCAAGAGGAAGGTAGAAGATGACTAGAATCGGATGTAGGATGCTTCAATTGTGAAAAACAAGATCAAAAATCAAGAGATATGTGTGTGTGTGTGAGCCGATTGTGAGGAGAGGGGAGGGAGTAGGCTGCCGTCATTTGTGAGGGAGAGGAGAGAAAGAGATTAGGGTTCTAGGTTAATATTAATAATAACAAGATGTTACACTTTAGTCCCTCAACTTTTAATTGTTACTTTTCTAGCTTAATTAACTAGTTCTTGTTTCTTGTCTAGCATCACACATAATATAATCAAGTAACACATATGTTAACACATAATTATCATATAATTATTGTTTTGACGTTTTTCGTTTATTCACCAATTGTTTGCGTCAACTCGTTTGCGTTTCGGTGCAATTCCCGAAAGACTACACATGTAGTAAGTGTCAAGCGTCATTTAAACCCTAGTTTAAATGTAATGAGGTGTGCGTTATAGATTCAGTAATCTTTAGGTTTGAATTGACGGAGTTGAGTTAACGGAGTTAACCTGAAATTGACGATTGTCACATGATTCCCATGTTAAAGAATTTTTCATCCCGAAAATTTAAGTCAAGTCGTGATGAGTGTCTTAAAAAGTAAGAAAAATTTTTCAGTTTGTCATATCATCCCCTAGTAGAAAGAAATTTCTTCCCGAAATTTAATTCATACCTCCTGTGATTTCTGAAGGTTTGCCGGGTTCCGCAGTTTTCGGTGTTTGGTCGGCCCTTCAAAAAGGTGAGGATACTTTTTCATCATTTGATCCTCGCGTTCCCACGTGAACTCCGGTCCACGTCTCGAGTTCCAACGAACCTTAACGATTGGAATTTTGTTGTGCTTGAGCATTTTGGTTTCCCAATCCAAAACTTCAACTGGTTCTTCAATGAAGCGTAGCTGTTCATCAACTTGCAGTTCATCCAAAGGGACTACTTGGGTTTCATCAGATAGGCATTTCTTCAAATTGTATACGTGGAATACATTGTGTACGCCACTGAGTTCCGTTGGTAGGTCCAGTCGGTACGCCACCGCACCAATGCGTTCAGTTATCCGATAAGGGCCAACGTATCGTGGGTTGAGTTTGTTTCGCTTCCCAAAGCGAACCACACCTTTCCAAGGTGAGACTTTGAGTAACACTTGGTCATTCACTTGAAATTCGAGAGGTTTTCGGCGCTTGTCGGCGTAGCTCTTTTGGCGATCTCGTGCTGCTGCCATGCGGTTTCGGATTTGAACAATCTTTTCCGAAGTTTCGAGTACCAGTTCTGGACCAGTGATTTGGCTGTCACCCACCTCTGCCCAGCAGAGAGGTGATCGATACTTCCGTCCGTACAGTGCTTCAAACGGCGCTGCTTTAATACTTGCGTGGTAGCTGTTATTATATGAAAACTCTACTAATTGTAAGTGAGGTTCCCAACTTTTTCCGAAATCCAATACACATGCACACAACATGTCCTCTAAGGTCTGAATAGTTCGTTCACTTTGCCCATCCGTCTGAGGATGGTATGCTGTGCTCATATCAAGACGGGTGCCTAGTGCGCTCTGTAGCGACTTCCAAAAGTGCGAAGTGAAACGAGAATCTCGATCAGAAATGATTGAGACAGGCACTTCGTGTCTAGACACTACTTCCTTCATGTAGACGCAAGTCAGTCTTTCCATTTTGTCCGATTCCTTAATCGCCAAAAAGTGTGCCGACTTAGTCAACCGGTCAACGATCACCCAGATGGTATCGCATCCCGTCGGTGCTTTAGGCAATCCCGTGATAAAATCCATTGAAGTGTGTTCCCATTTCCACATTGGAAGTTCCGGTTGTTGTAGCAGGCTAGATGGTTTCTGGTATTCTATTTTGACTCTAGCACAAGTCAAGCATTTGCTCACGTAGGTGGCAATGTCGGCTTTCATGTTCGGCCACCAGTAAAATGCCTTTAAATCATGATACATTTTATCTGAGCCAGGGTGGATAGAATATCGGGACTTGTGAGCTTCGTCCATCACTAGAGTTCTCAACTCTCCGTATCGTGGAACCCAAATTCGGTTCTCAAAGTATCGAACCCCATCTGATTTGGTTTCAAGTTGCTTGTTCATGCCCCGCATGAGTTCCGATGGAAGATTATCATCTTTCAAAGCTTCGAGTTGCGCCTCGCGAATCTGATCGGGTAAGTTGGTATGAATCGTGAGTTGCAATGCTTGCACTCGTCTGGGTTTATCTGTTTCTTTTCTGCTGAGGGCATCGGCCACTACATTGGCCTTGCCAGGGTGGTACTTGATGGCACAATCGTAATCCTTAAGCAGCTCGACCCAACGACGCTGTCGCATGTTCAGCTCCTTCTGATCGTAGATATGTTGGAGACTCTAGTGGTCGGTGTAAATGGTAAACTTGGTACCGTACAAGTAATGCCTCCATATCTTAAGAGCAAACACCACAGCTCCGAGTTCCAAATCATGGGTCGTGTAGTTCTTCTCGTGAATCCGTAGTTGTCAAGAGGCATAGGCTATAACCTTCTCGAGTTGCATCAGCACACAACCGAGACCTTGTATCGATGCGTCACAGTGTACCTCAAAATTCTCCGTTCCCTCGGGTAGGGCTAGAATAGGGGCGCTACAGAGTTTGGTTTTCAACAGTTGAAAAGCGGATTCTTGTGTGCCACTCCAATTGTACTTAGTGCCTTTGTGAGTCAAAGCGGTGAGGGGTTGAGCAATCTTTGAAAATCCCTCGATGAAACGCCGGTAGTAGCCGGCCAGTCCTAGGAATTGCCGCACCTTAGTCGGAGTGTTAGGTGCTTCCCAGTTTTTGATGGCTTCTACCTTGCCGGGATCGACATGGATACCATTCTCGTTGATCACATGTCCTAAAAAGTGAACCTCGCGAAGCCAAAATTCGCATTTCGAGAGTTTAGCGTACAGTTGCTCCTTTTTCAACAATTCCAGAATTAATCTCAAGTGTTCTTCGTGGTCAGCCTTGTTCTTGGAGTAAACGAGAATATCATCAATGAACACAATCACAAACTTGTCGAGGTACGCCTTGCATACTCGATTCATGAGATCCATAAATACGGCTGGTGCGTTGGTTAGGCCAAAAGGCATAACCGAAAACTCGTAGTGACCATACCGTGTTCTGAAAGCCGTCTTTGAAATATCTTCCTCGCGCACTCTTAGTTGGTGGTAACCAGACCGTAGATCGATCTTTGAGTAAAAACTCGATCCTTGAAGCTGGTCAAACAGATCATCAATTCGGGTTAAAGGATAACGGTTCTTGACCGTCACCTTGTTCAACTCCCGATAGTCGATGCACATGTGGAAAGTCCCGTCCTTCTTTCTGACAAACAAGACAGGGGCTCCCCATGGCGATGAGCTAGGTCGGATAAAACCTTTATCCAATAAATCTTGTAACTGAGTGGACAGTTCCTGAAGTTCCGCCGGTGCGAGCCGATACGGGGCTCGTGCTATGGGTGCTACACCGGGGGTCAACTCGATTTGGAATTTAACTTGTCGTATAGGAGGCAGTCCGGGCAAATCCTCCGGGAAAACTTCCGGAAAATCTCGCACAATCGGTATATCTTCAATTCGCTTCTCCTCCGCGGGTTTCTCAACAATCTCCACCAAAATTGCCGGATGACCCTTTCGTAGATACTTCTGCGCCTTCATGAGGGTAATGACGCTGGTGGTCATGCCGCTTCTCTCACCTCGGACCGAAATGATCTCGCCGGAAGGGGTAGTAATGTGGACTATCTTGTCATGACATATAATCTCCGCTCGGTTCTCGGATAACCAGTCCATGCCGACAACGACATCGAAACTACCAAGTGTAAAAGGTATGAGGTCGATATTAAAAATATGACCTGACAGTTTTATCTTACCTCCCGCAAGTACATGAGTCGTTACTATAGTCCTACCGTCAGCTAATTCAACAGGAAACTTAGCATCTAACGGGGTTGGAGTTAAGTCTAAGAGTTGACTAAAGGCTTTCGACACAAAACTTCTATCAGCTCCAGTGTCAAACAATACAGAAGCAAAACAATCATTCACAGGGAACTTACCAGTCACCACGTACGGATCATTTCGGGCTTGACCCGACCCAATAACAAAAGCTCTTCCTTTACCATTGCTTCCACCACCACTGCCACTTCCATTACCTCCATTGTTGTCGTTCGGTTTCAGCTTGGGACAATCTTTCCTGAAATGACCCTCTTGACCACACTCAAAACATCCTTTAGTCATCGTAGGTGGTTTAGGAGTACCCTTTGCCGCTAGGTCTCCTCTACATTCCTTGGCTTGATGACCCATTTTTCCGCATCTCAGACATTTGACACGGTCACACGGGCCAGCATGATGATAGTTGCACCTGTTGCATTTCGGGTATTTCCCAGCATAGCCGCTCGAACCCTGCCCCCGTTATTGATATTGTGACCCTGATTGTTGAAGCCCCGAGTGAATTCGGGCTTACGGTAGTGTTATTGCTGTGGGGGGTTCGAGGATGAGGATCTAGTGTTGCCAACTTTCTCTTTCCGCTGCTCGGGTTGCTGTTGCTGTTGTTGTTAGTACTCGGCTTGTCACGGGCTTTAGTGGTCGAACTCCTAGGTGGTAGCGCACCTTGGGTCACTGCTTGATCCGTCAGTTTGTGAGCTAACCGGATCGCTTGTTGAATAGTGGCTGGTCTAGAAGACGTCACCATGCCCTGAATTTGCGGTGCTAACCCATCAATATACATTTCAATCCTCTTACTCGGCGGGTCTACCATCCGTGGACACATCACAGCTAACTCGTGAGAACGGGTGGTGTAGGCTTCGATTTCTGAACCCACCATCTTCAATGACCAAAATTCTGACTCCAACTTTGCAATCTCCTCTCTCGGACAGTACTCTTCTCGTATCATGTTCTTGAACTCCTCCCAGTTCATAGCGTTAGCCAGTTCCAATCCAAGGATCTGCATGTTTGAATTCCACCAAGTGAGGGCAGAATCTTCAAGTGTTCCAACAGCAAATTTGACCCTACTGGCAGGGGGACAATTACACATCTCAAACGCCGATTCGGCCTTCTCAGCCCAACGCAGGAAGCCTATAGCTCCCTCAGTGCTCTTAAACGAATTGGGCTTGCAGTCTAGGTAGTTCTTGAAAGTACACGTTCCAGTTGGACCTCCAGCTTGATTCTGAACATGTGCGGCTAGAGCTGCCGCCGCATGGTCATTCAACAGGGTTTGGAGTTCTGCTGCAGTTAAGTTGATGTTACCGCGACCGTGTCCAGCGTTTCTTCCAGACATCTAGGTGTTATCATTCTCAGATGTCATCGTCTGAGGACACCTCTCAGTGTGCCTCCGGCTCAGCCGGTTCTTCCTCCGGTTCCTCTTCGGGTTCCTCCCCGGGATCTTCCTCGGATTCTGAGCAATTTGCGTCTGTAAGATATCGCATCGCTCTAGAGCTATCTCTGTCCGGGATCTCGCCACAAGAAGTTGCTCTTGCAAATCTATCATATCTGCTTGCATTTTTCTCATAATCTTCATCTGTTGGTCGCTAGCATATTGCATTTCCTTCATAGCCGCTGTCAGGCGGGAAATTTCCTCCTTAGTTTCGGTTCCATCTCTTAACAGTCCGGAAACGTTCGCTCTCGTATAGCGCATGTAACCCACATCACGCTCCAAACAAGAAACGACAGCTGCGAGAACTCACTACACAGGTTCGGTTATGGGTGGTAGGTTGTTGGGGTAAGCAGGATGGTTCGGGTGGGGTAGCGGGGGAACTTGTTCGCGATAAACCATACGCCTGATCAGATTAGGGTACCAATCCCAGCTAACTTCGTTTTCGTACATGCCTCCGGATAAGCGATACCTCTTCGGTGCAGGAGCTTCGAGTTCCGGGACTACACGGGGTGGCGATGAGGTAGGTAGCTGCGGCTCCTTCCCATGAGCATGAGTCATCTGATCAGATGATGATGATGGTAGCGTCGACATCTCTACAGGTAAGCCGTGTATGCGCGCGCGTATGAGTGAAAGAGGTAAAGAGATAAGATAACAAAGACTACACAAACATATGCAGTGCGTATCATTATAACTAATGGGTCGTCGCGGTTATAGTCTAGTATGCATGCAATTTCTAGTTCGCTATAACCAATGGCTAGGATACCAATCTGTCACACCCTCAAAATCCACTAACGGAGTTTTACCGTCAGAGGGTGAGAACTAACAGGATCGGAATCATTAGTTATAATCAAACCATAAAAACGTTTAAATGAAAGTAAGTGCGGAAGCGTAAAAACCAAAAGACAAAAGTTGCGTCACGCAGGACGACTTAAAACCCAAGTAATAATAGTTAAAAACATGTTCGCATATCAGAATGTTCAAAAACCATGCATGATCCTATACCGCGCGCCCGCCTCGGCTACCTGAGAATAACATACTAAAAGTGTAAACACAGGGTTGGTGAGTTCACAAGTTTAAATAAAATAAAGCGTTTAGCGTTTGCGTTCAGCGTTTTGCGTTCAGCGTTTTGCGTTCAGCATTTTGCGTTCAGCGTTTTGCGTTACCAGATAGTGTTAACTCAATTATATATCGATAGGTAGCTAGCCTATACAACAAGTATTACTAAGTGTCCGACACCGAAGCTCACTGTTTATCAAGTGCCTTGTCACTAGGTCATCCAGACCATGGTACGTGTTAGCCAAAATTACACCCGCTCGACCTCCAGTCGAGTTTAGCGTTGGGTGGGGTTTGTCAAACCCAGTAGTACTACTCAACAGTGACTCGCTATTCCAAATATTAACCTGTTCGATGTGTAGGACTTCAAATGTTTCGTTTGCCACTTAGCCTTTACAAGTGATATATAATTTACTAACAAAATCTTAAATGCGTTTATCAGAGTATGTTATCTCCCCCAAGTGAAAAGCGTTTAAAACAGTTTAAAGGGGTAAGTGAAACTCACTGTTTGCGAAGAATTCCCAAAATAAATCACCAAGTGATGCGCGTCACAGAAAACTCTCTCTAGCGTTCTAAAATAACAAGGAGATTTTTCTAAGTGTCGGAACTATTATCGAGTCTCTAGACTCATCACATACTACCTATGCACACAATATGTTTCGTGTTTCGTTTGTGAATCGTGTGTGACTTTAACAAGTACATTTGTGATCCATTACATGTGTGAGCAATTATTTACGTGTCATGTATTAATAATGTACATCACTAGCAATTACTCCCCGTGAGGGCAATTTGGTCACACATAACAATTAACTAGCAATTATTCCCCGCAAGGGCAATTTGGTCAAAACACGACAATTAATTAGCAATCATTCCCCTCAAGGGCAATTTGGTCAAAACACGACAAGTAGCTAGCAATCACCATGTTTCATGCAACTTTTACAAAATTCAGCAACTAGTTTCTTAACGACAGAATTCTACTTGTAAAACTAGTCTATTCCACCAATCATAGCATCTCAATTAATTTACCAAAAATCATCACAAAAGCATGTATGTGTTAGGTTTCCAGAACATATTTTGTTGTATTTTATTCCATATATATTTTCACAATGATCAATTTACCACAGCAAACTCATAACAGTCAAATTTATGCGCAACAGAATGTTATTTGAAATTCCCGTTAAACGAAAAATCCAACAAATCCAAGACCACTTGCGTTAGGTTCCTAACTCAACAAGTCAACTTCCAGAAGTGGAACCAACCCAATTGGTCTCGTAGTTCATGAGATATAACATTTACAAAACAACCTAACAGCAAGTCTAACAACTCAGCTTTGCACAATGTTTTTGTAAAATCATAAAGGTTAACTTTTACACGTCCAAAAATTGCAAATTTATATTCTTTAGAATCTAGACTCAACCTAGTTTACTGTAGTATCAATAACCTCAACCAATTTTCACATTTACACTCCGTTATAGTCAATTGAACATCAACAACACAATCTGTCCAGAAACTGTTTGCATCCAAACTCAACATATTAACTATCTATGGACCATAATTCATTCATATGACATTCTAGACACCATAATCACTATTCATGCACATCAATTACACATCACATACATGATTAGGGTTTTGCTTGAACTAAAATCAAAGAAACAAACGATTAACATGCAATAACGTCAATACTAGTTATCAATTCAACAATCAATACATCTTTCAATCATCATCTAATCAAAACAAGTCATATGAACATAATATATATAATTTCCAGATTCTAGGGTTTATAATTATACCTTCAAAGGCACAAAAATAAGCAAGAGGAAGGTAGAATTTGACTAGAATCGGATGTAGGATGCTTCAATTGTGAAAAACAAGATCAAAAATCAAGAGATATGTGTGTGTGTGTGAGCCGATTGTGAGGAGAGGGGAGGGAGTAGGCTGCCGTCAATTGTGAGGGAGAGGAGAGAAAGAGATTAGGGTTCTAGGTTAATATTAATAATAACAAGATGTTACACTTTAGTCCCTCAACTTTTAATTGTTACTTTTCTAGCTTAATTAACTAGTTCTTGTTTCTTGTCTAGCATCACACATAATATAATCAAGTAACACATATGTTAACACATAATTATCACATAATTATTGTTTTGACGTTTTTCGTTTATTCACCAATTGTTTGCGTCAACTCGTTTGCGTTTCGGTGCAATTCCCGAAAGACTACACATGTAGTAAGTGTCAAGCGTCATTTAAACCCTAGTTTAAATGTAATGAGGTGTGCGTTATAGATTCAGTAATCTTTAGGTTTGAATTGACGGAGTTGAGTTAACGGAGTTAACCTGAAATTGACGATTGTCACATGATTCCCATGTTAAAGAATTTTTCGTCCCGAAAATTTGAGTCAAGTCTTGATGAGTGTCTGAAAAAGTAAGAAAAATTTTTCTGTTTGTCATAAAAGCCTCTACCGGTCCCATGCTCGGCTTTGGTGGTTTATAACTGGTAATGTCAGTGTTACAGACCACCACAACCCGGTTGTTCGATAGGTTAAAGACTCTCTATGTGGAGTCCCAACAACATAGCCTACGAGAATACCCTCATCAGCCTTCTCACCGAACTTTGAGTTAGTCTTTAGGATCGAACATGGGGACCCAAAAAGTTCAAGACCTTTCAGGTTAGGCTTTCTACCATGCATAATTTCATAACAGGTTTTATTCAATCTTTAACATTTAAAACACGATTAAGGATATAGCAGGCTGTGGCAACAGCCTCAGCCCAGAACACCACGGGAAGTTTAGCGTCTGCCAGCATAGTCCTGGCGCCTTCGATTAGAGTTCTGTTCTTCCTCTCAGCTACCCCATTCTGTTGCGAAGTATATGGTGCGCTAAACTGATGTTCAATCCTTTTCTGCAAACAAAACATCTCCATTTGATAATTCTTGAATTATGTGTCGTTGTCACTTCTGATGAACTTGACCTTTCCCCCAACAATATTTTATACTTTGGTAATCAAGTTGATCACCAACTGAACTGTTTCATCTTTGGTCTTCAGAAAATAAACCCTTGAGTACCGTGAAAAATCATACGTCACAACCAAGCAGTAAGATGTTCCACCTAGACTTTTGACATTTATGGGACCAAACAAATCCATGTGAAGCAAATCTAGGGTTCTGGCAATAGATTTGACTCTTTTGGAGTAATGTGGTTTCTTGTGCTATTTTCCTTTCTTGCATGACAGAAATTGATCTTCAAAATTGAAACTTTTTAAAGGAACCCCAAGTACCAGTCCATTCTTGACGAGATAATTCATCTTTCGAAGATGGATATGACCCATCCTTCGGTGCCACAGTTCCGATTCAGACTCCGTTGCTTTTGATAGTAGACATGATTCTTCCGTTGCGATCTCGGTTGACCGCATGTCCATTTACATTTGTGTTCTTCTCTCTTGGAGCTTTCATCACAATCCAGGTTTCAGGAATCTTAAAACCAGGACAGAGCACGAGTGCATCATCTTTCGTAAAGTGTACAATGTACTCCTTGTCACATACTTGAGAGACACTCAAGAGATTGTGCTTCAATTCTTCCACGAAGTTTACTTTCTCCAACTTTATTCTTCCATTAGTAACCATACCGATTCCAGTAATTTTTCCACCTCTTTCTCCTGCAAAACTAACCCTTTATCCTTGAACAGCTTTCCAATCACGTAACAATTTTTTGTTACCAGTCATGTGCCGGGAACAGCCACTGTCGACAACCCACATGTTGTTTACAGCCATGTTCGACTGTTCCTGCACAATTAAAGAAACAAATTAAAAAGGAGGGACCCAAGACCTGTTGGTCTTGGGTTGATCAAATCGATTATACGGTATCCAACTTCTCGGCTGCCCAAAGTTCCTTTTAGGGAAGTTTCTATTTGAGCTGAATGGAGGATATCTAGTAAATTGGTTATGAGGCCAATTAAACATTTTTGAGTTTCTAGCATTCTTGTATTCAAAATTACCTGATCTGTGGTTTCTTCTGTAAAATTGAGGTTGATTTCTTTAAAAAATGGAATTTTTCCAACGATTAAAGTCGGAGGCTTTATTATCATTACCAGTATCAGTTTTAATGTGAGTTTTATTCTCAGTCTTAGTTGGCCTCATATTTCTATAATTTCTCTTTTTCAGAGGACAGTCATTGACAAGGTGTCCTATCTTGTTACACCTAAAACAACTCCTGTTGGGACAACTAGTGTCCGTCCGAACATTCCTTTCAGAAGTTGTAGCAGAAGATGGGGCTGTGTTACTGACAGGTTGTCTAACATAGGGGGGAACGAAAGGGTTTAAAGAAGAATTCTTTTCATCAAAAACATAACTCTCCCCCCGTTTGAGTAACACAACTTCATCATCTTTGTTGACAGAGTTGACGGAATTTGAGCCATGACTTGTGACAGGAGAACTTGTTTGACCAGTTTCGTTACTAACATTATTATTAACGTTAGTATTGCTTTTATCGACTTTAAAGGGTACCGTGTTGACGTTCACTTTACCTGTTACAGTATGATTAGTTTCAACACTTTCAGATGGCTGATTACACGGATTATAAGTATAATTATTATTGAAAGGTGGTGGAACCTCATTATATCCAATTCCCTCTTTGTTGATAGGGGAACGTTGAACACTTAGGGCATGATCAAGCATCATGGATGAATTCCTAAACTATTCAAGCTTCCTATTTAATTCCACCACTTTTACTTGGTAATCAGCTATCTGTTTATCCTTTTCAGCTATAATTTTAGTCTTTTCTTCCACGACCTCATAGCTTAAATCGATAACTTGAATTTTCTCAGCAAGTGTTGCCTTAAGGCTTCTTATATCTTTTTCACTAGCTTTTATTTTTACAGAGAAACTATTTTCTTTCTTTTTAGAGAAGTGATGTTCCTCTTTTAACGTTTTTAATTCTTTATCCAAGTTAACATACCGATCAGTTAAAGCATTTAATTGTTCAAACAATTTCTTACATTGTTCACACTGAGATTCAGTACATACCTCTGAAAGCTTATCACTTACTTCTGCCATGTATTCTTGATTCTCCACTGACTCTTTGTCACATCTTCCACTCTTGATGTTCACCAAATTTGCTTGTTCAATTACCTCCTCAACCTGTATATTCCAATTATATCCACCGTTCTGTTGAGATACCATGGCCTTGACCTTATTTCCACTTCCATTCTGTTGAGTAGACATGTTCTGACTTCGTTCGACTCTTTCATTCGTACACTCTCTAGAAAAGTGTCCATTCTGTTGACAGTTGTAGCATCGAACTTTTGACTTGTCGAAACCCGGTCTCTCTCCAACGAATTTTCTACCATTCTTCTTCATAAACTTTTTCACCCTTCTTACAATCATTGCCATTTGCCACTGCAGATCCATTTCTTCCATGTCATCAGCATCTATGTGATCATAATCCTCATCCAAGGTTGCATGGTCGACTATCTTTCCCTTGATGTAGTTCTCATATGAATCGATGAAAGAGGCATAAAGAGCAAACTGTTGTTCAGCTGATTTCACACTCATAGGAATCTGTGAGTAATTCTTGTTAGAGACATTGGCTGAGGAGTTACTAGCTGATGATTGAGATTTTGACGAACTATTTCCACCCGCTATAAAGCATATGTCACCAACCATATTCATCACCACATTACCATCTTGAGTAGAGTTTGGTTCACCTCTTGAGTAATACGCAGTCGATTCTGATTTAGAGCTTGAGTTTGGAGACCCTTTTGCACCATACATTCCCGGATCCTGAACCTGATCAGTAGGAGTCTCTTTTCTTATCATATTTAACTCGTAATTACGCAACTTATTGACCACTGTTTCCAAATCAAACGTTTCAAACTCTTTATCTTCTCACATCAAAATTGTGTATATATCCCATTTTGGTGGGAGAGCATCTAGAAGCTTTTCTACAATTTCAGGCTCGGTGTACTTCAAGGAGTAGTTATTCAGTTCTGTCATCAGGTGATAGTATCTTGTTATGATGTCATCAAGTGACTCATTCTTAAATCCTTTGAACACTGAGAATTGAGTTTTCAACAACTTCGACTTTGAGTTACGAATCCCGACATTACCCTCATAGCGATTCTCTAATGCTTCCCATAATGCTCTAACAGATTTGTACTTTTTGAAAGTATGAAGAATCTCTTGAGGTAGAGCCATGGTGATTGCAGCTAATGCTTTACTTTCAGCCTCATACATTTTCTTTTCATCATCATCCATCTTATTGTACTTCTTAAGCTACTCTCGTCCTTCAAACATGACTGTTGGAGGGATGTACCCATCTTGAATGCAGACCCACATTTTTACATCTTGATACTTTACATATTGTTCAAACCTATCTTTCCATGCAACAAACTCAGTTCCTTTTAGAAGTTTTGGAGCTTTAGTTGCTGAACCAGCTTCAACTTCGATCTTTACCAGTTCCGTGATGTTTACCGAAGTCATACTTGAACGAAACGAGACTTAAAATCCAAAAACTATATTCTGTGAACAGTGAAGAGCGAACTTATCAGAACTTCGCTACTGGCTAACTTCGCCTTGTCCCCAACTTAGCTCACTCAATAACTTCGTTAACCCTGTAACTTCGCTGACCAAGTAACTTCGCTAAAACCTTATATCTTCGCTGAAACCCTAATCTTTGTGACGGCAACTTCGCTGGGAGCTCGGCTTAGATCTGCAACTTAGATTCTTTGATTTCGAAGGTTGTGGGGGGTAACAATGAGGTGCGAATTGAAGGGTATAGTTGAGAAACAAGCAAAAGAACGGTATATCAACCTGAAAAGATTCTGAGAATAGTCTATCGGAATAATTTTAACACTCGTGTGATAATACCGAACCACACAATCGCGAGCAAAATTCTCTGATACCAATTGAAGGTTCCCAGCCGGATCTACACAGGAGTATCTCGTAACACGAGGGTGTGGAATCCCCTATGTATACGATACGAGTGCTAACACGATGAACACGTAAATCACACGTAAACACACGAGTATAAAGAAATACTTGTTATATTGCAAAGGTAATTACCAGAAACACCAAAGCACGTAACACCTAGGTTACCAATGCAGCCGTCAAAAGTCACACTAAATGAGCCAAAGTTAGGTATTAATAATGCGACAACATCGCCTAACAGGCTAGGCGAAGTTGTCCTAACTTCGCTATCCCAAGTTCGCTAAACATTAAAGTAAACTAAACAAGTTCAACAAGAACAAAGTAACGATTACAGACACAAATAAACACGAGATAAATGAATTACTGGCATCATGCCCCAACGGCATGGGCATTCAGTTAGATGACCGATCCATTAAATATCCTCGGGGCATTGTTGAAAACATGATTGTCAAAATTGATAAATTTGTTTTCCCAGTAGATTGTGTAATTCTAGACATGGAGGGACGAAAGTGTACCTCTGATTTTAGGAAGACCCTTCCTTGCCACTACAAAGGCTATCATTGATGTTTGCACCGGCAAACTCACTCTTAGGGTCAATGACGAGGCAATCACTTTTGACATAGGAAAATCTATGAAACACCCGCAACATAACGATGGCACATTATACTGTGTTGACGTCATCAATTCTATCGTGAGTTGCTATGTGCGGAAATCCTCCGTCATTAACCCACTAGAAACACAAATCTTAACCAAAATTATCAACAAACCCATTTTGGAAGACAGAAATCTCGACGATTAAGGAGTATCAGAAGTAATATGTGAGATCACCGAATGTAATGAAAAATCAAAACCATTAATTGAAGAACCATCAGCCTTAGAATTAAAAGAACTACCGAACCATCTCGAATACGCTTTCTAGAAAAAGACTCTCAACTTCCAGTAATTATTTCATCTCACCTTCCTAAAGAAGAGAAAGACGAACTTCTTAAGGTTCTTAAGAATCATAAGAAGTTATGTGGGCCTAAGTATTGAAGACCGGTCTATTATGAATTTGGAGGCCCAAGATCGCGCTATAAAAGGGGGCCCACGAAAACGCGCATAACGTGGCCCACAAAGCTCCGTTTCAGGCCTATTACCAGTCAAAACGAAGCTTGAGACGAGGAGCACATTGTGGAAAATGGCCTACGGCGGTTTGGTCCCTGTATGAAGCCCAAAAATGCCTCCTATATAAAGTTTTAGGCCTTTTTATGTTTTTTCAACACTTTTTATGTTTTTGTTTTTGGGTTTGTGTTCGGCCCATGGCCCATTTTAGGCCCATTTCGTATTAGACTATTTATTTATATGTTGGTTATGTAATCTAAAGGGACAGACTTGAATTTGATAATAAATTATTTTCTCTTCATTTTCCCTAGTCTTTTGGGTGGGATTTGGGAGTTTGGAAGTTCAACACGGGAATTCATAGAATCAACGTGTTTTGATCTTCATTTTCATTTTACCGCTGCATCAGTTGGTATCAAAGCTGAATTCCTAGCTTAAAATGCCTCCAAGGAGAAGCAGACCAATCGATGAAGTTTATGAACGAGAGTTGGAACAACGATTTATGGGACGGGTGGAGCAACGATTGGATCAAGTGGTCGATCGACTCACTGATCGAATGGCTGACTTGATGAATCGTAGAAGGTAGGTCCCTGAAAACAGGGAGTTTGATAATTCGTTTTTTGGTAATGATGGTTCGTCTTCCAAAGAAGTTTACGAGAGAGGACCAAGACAAAAACGTGGAGATGGAAACCGACATTGGGATGCTGGGATCCGTACTGATATCCCAGAATTTGATGGGACTAGTTTGGATCCGGAAGGGTTCATCGATTGGTTGGTTATTGTAGAAGAGGTGTTTGAGTTCCGAGAGGTCCCTGAAAATAAGCGGGTCTCTTTGATCGCTACTAGGCTACGTGGGAGGGCGTTAGCATGGTTGAAACAGTTGAAGATGACACGAATTAGACTTGGGAAGTCACGGATCGTGACATGGGCCAAGATGAAAAAGTGTTTGCAGGATACTTTTTTACCTCACAACTTTCAACGGTTGATGTAACAACGTTTGCAGAATCTGAAACAGGGATCCAGATCGGTTGATGAATATACGACCGAGTTGTATCATTTGGTTGCTCGTAATGATATTCAAGAAACCGATGAACAACTCGTTGCTCGGTATATTGGGGGTTTAAGGGTTCAGATCATGGACTCTGCAAATCTTTTTGATCCGTTAACGGTCGCCGAGGCATACCAACGGGCGTTGGCTTTTGAAAAACAAAACCGTCGGGTAGGCGGTTCGTATTCACCAGCTCCTGCTGGAGGAAATTCGAGGTCGGGTAGTGGAGGATCTCGTGTCGTGCCAAGTCAGCAGAGGTCGAGGGCCAACAACGCAGGGTCGACTTCTAAGGGGGCTAGTAGTAGCGGGGTGAAGTGTTTTAAATGTGGTGAGACAGGTCATCGGCAAGTTGACTGTAAACAGGCGGGTAAGAGGCATTTGTTTGTTGAATATGATGATGAACAATATGAAGAATATGAAAAGGCCCAGAGTATGATGAAGAACCCGAGTATGAGGAGGAGTTTGTGATCGGTGATGTGGGGTGAACTTGGTGGTTATTCGTTCTTGTTATACACCAAAGGCTGATGTAGACGGTTGGCTTAAGCATAACATCTTCCACACCACATGTACCATTCTGGGGAAGGTTTGCACGTTTGTTATCGATTTTAGAAGTTGTGACAATATGATTTCTGAAAAGGCAGTCCAAAAGTTATCCTTGAAGAAGGAGAGTCACCACAAGCCTTATAAGCTTCAATGGCTTAAAAAGGGGGGGAGAGGTAACGGTCTCAAAAAAGGCCCTTGTTTCTTTTTCTATCGGGACCACATATAAAGATGATGTTGTGTGTGATGTGGTTCCTATGGATGCGTGTCACTTGTTGTTGGGTAGACCTTGGGAGTATGTTCGAAGTATAGAACATGACGGACGGTCAAATTCTTATAGCTTCATGTTTGGTGGGGTAAAGATAACGATTGTTCCTAGCAAGCCCAAGCAGCTAGCCACAAAGCAGTCGGGTAACATGTTGACCATTAGTCAGTTTGAAGATGAGTTGGTGGAGGCAGACAATGTGTTTGTTTTGATAGGGAAACCGGTGCCCGAGGAAGTTGAGATTCCAGAAGCTATGATTCCTTTACTTGAGGAATTTTCTGATGTTTTCCCTGATGACTTGCCGGATGGGCTGCCACCTTTGCGTGACATCCAACATCACATTGATTTGGAGCTTGGTTCACAATTGCCTAATAGACCACATTACAGGATGAACCCGAGGGAGCACGAAGAGTTGCGTAGACAGGTTGAAGAGTTAATCTCTAAATGTCATTTTCGTGAAAGTATGAGCCCTTGTGCGGTTCCTGCTTTGTTAACTCCAAAGAAGGATGGCACCTGGCGGATGTGTGTTGATAGTCGAGCCATCAACATGATTACTGTGAGGTACAGGTTTACTATTCCTCGACTTGATGATTTGCTTGACCAGATTAGTGGTGCTACTATTTTCACAAAGTTGGATTTGAAGAGTGGTTATTACTATATTCGTCTTAGACTTGGGGATAAGTGGAAAACAGCCTTCAAGACTCGTGAAGGGTTGTATGAGTGGTTGGTGATGCCATTTGGTTTATCAAACGCGCCTAGTTCTTTTATGCATGTGATGAATCAGTTGCTCAGGCCTTTTATAGAGAAGTTTGTGGTGGTATATTTTGATGATATTCTTATTTATAGTGCTTCTTTCAGTGAGCACATCGTGCATGTCAAGAAGGTTTTGGCCTTACTTCGCAGAGACAGTTTCTATGCAGCAACAAAGAAATATGTGTTCATGACCCCTAAAGTTTTGTTCTTAGGGTATGTTATTTCAGGTGATGGGATACAGGTGGATGAGTTTAAAGTTGCAGTTGTTCAAAATTGGTCAACTCCTACCACCATTACTGAAGTCCGCAGCTTTCATGGGCTTGCTTCTTTTTATTGGCGGTTCATTCCACACTTCAGTTCCATTATGGCCCCTATGACAGATTGCATGAAGGGAAAGACGTTTGTATGGACAAAGGGAGCAGAGTTAGCTTTTCGGGTTATCAAGGAAAAGCTCACTACCGCACCAATTATGGTATTGCCTAACTTTTCACAAGTTTTTGAACTTCATACTGATGCCTCGAAGGTTGGGATTGGCGGGGTTCTCAGTCAAGGGGGTCGGCCAATTGCTTATTTTAGTGAGAAGTTAACAGGGGCAAAGTTGAGATATAGTACTTATGACCTGGAGTTTTATGCAGTGGTCCAAGCTATAAAGCATTGGCATCACTATTTGTTTCATGAATAATTTGTTTTATTCACTGATCATGATTCTCTAAGGAATATTCGCACGCAAGACAAGATATCTCATAAGCACGGGCGTTGGTTAGCTTTTCTTGAAAAGTTTACTTTTGTGGTCAAACACAAAACTGGTGTTTCAAACCGTGTTGCTGATGCCTTGAGCAGGAGGGGAAATCTGCTGGTTTCCGTGAGAATCAATGTGCTGGGGTTGGATGTTATATGAGCAGTTAACCACTGACCCGTATCATTCAGTTATGTTGCAGGATGTGCAAGCGGGTCAGAAGTCAGACTTTCTTTTGCATGACGGGTTTTTGTTCAAAGGGAATCAGCTATGTATTCCTGACTCCAGTCTTCGGTTGAAAATTATTCAGGAGTTACATGGGGAGGGTCATGTTGGTCGTGACCGTACTTTACACTTGGTGCAGACTTCCTACTTCTGGCCTACTATGAGGAAAGAGGTAGATCGTTATGTTAAGAGGTGTCGTTTTTGCCAAGTCTCAAAGGGCACGGCTACTAATGCGGGTCTTTATATGCCTTTGCCGGTCCCTTCACAGCCTTGGAATGATATTAGTATGGATTTTGTGTTGGGGTTGCCACGAACTCAGAGGGGACACGATTCGATCTTTGTTGTGGTTGATCGGTTTTCTAAGATGGTGCACTTTATTCCTTGCAAGAAGACGACAGATGCAGTTAATGTGGCTCGGTTATTCTTTCGGGGTGTATATCGTTTGCATGGTTTACCATCTTCTATTGTTTCTGATCGGGACACTCGTTTCTTGAGTCATTTTTGACGCAGCCTGTGGAATATGATGAACACTCTTCATAACTTCAGTAGTGCCTACCACCCTCAAACGGATGGGCAAACGGAGGTTGTTAATCGGTCCCGTGGTATTAATTTACGATGTCTAGTGGGTGATCATGTGAAGTCTTGGGATCAAAAGCTATGTCAAGTTGAGTTTGCTCATAATCATGCTGTCATTCGAAGTACCGGGTTTAGTCCTTTTCAAGTGGTTTATTCTGCTCAGCCACGGGCACCCCTTGATCTGATGTCACTTCTTGTTCCTTGTTCTGTACCCAAGAAGGTGAAAGATTTTGTTGAAGGGCTACATGGAATTCATAAAGATGTGCATGACAAGCTGGTTCGAGCCAATACAAAGTATAAGCAGGCTGCGGATCAAAAGCGAAGACATGTTGAATTTGAAGAAGGTGATTTTGTGTGGGCTGTTTTGACAAAAGATCATTTTTCTGTTGGGGAATCTAACAAATTATCAGCTAAGAAGATTGGACCCGTGGAAATTGTGGAGAAGATAAACTCAAATGCTTATCGTCGAAAGCTGCCGAGTCACGTTCGTTGTTATAATGTGTTTAATGTGAAGCATTTACTACCTTATTACGGGGACACTTCTGATAATGAAGATGCTACGGATTCGAGGTCGATATTTTTCTATCCAGGGGGGAATGATGAGGGCCTAAGTATTGAAGACCGGGCTATTATGTATTTGGAGGCCAAGATTGCGCTATAAAAGGTGGCCCACGAAAACGGGCATAACTTGGCCCATAAAGCTCCGTTTCAGGCCTATTACCAGTCAAATCGAAACTTGAGACGAGGAACACGTTGTGGCAAACTGCCCAAAAACGCCTCCTAAATAAAGTTTCGGGCCTTTTTATGTTTTTTCAGCACTTTTTATGTTTTTGTTTTTGGGTTTGTGTTCGGCCCATGGCCCATTTTACGCCCATTTCGTATTAGACTCTTTATTTATATGCTGGTTATGTAATCTAAAGGGACAGACTTGAATTTGATAATAAATTAATTTCTTTTTCATTTTCCCTAGCCTTTTGGGTGGGATTTGGGAGTTTGGAAGTTCTACACGGGAATTCATAGAATCAACGTGTTTTGATCTTCATTTTCATTTTATCGCTGCATCAAGAAGGCAATCGCATGGAAGATCATGGATATCAAGGGCATCAATCCCTCATTTTGTACTCACAAAATCCTCATGGAGGAAAAATACAAACTCGTGGTCCAACATCAAAGACGTCTCAATCCCAACATGCAAGATGTAGTGAAGAAGGAAGTAATCAAACTCCTTGATTCCGGATTAATCTACCCAATTTCAGATTCACCTTGTGTTAGTCCAGTTCAGTAGTACCCAAGAAGGGAGGAATGACATTAGTTATGAACGAGAAGGACGAGCTAATACCAATGAGGACCATCACAGGATGGCGAGTCTATATTGACTTCCGGGAGCTTAACGACGCCACAAGAAAAGAACATTTTCCACTACCTTTTATCGACCAAATGCTTGAACATTTATTTTGAAAGATGTTCTACTGTTTTCTTGATGGATTCTCCGAATACTTTCAAATTCCCATAGCTCCTGAAGATCAGGAGAAAACCACCTTTACATGTCCGTATGGCATCTTTGCCTACCGAAGAATGCCGTTTGGACTATGTAATGCTCCAGCCACCTTCCAACGTTGCATGGTGGCCATCTTTCATGAAATGATCGAACACTCTATAGAAGTTTTCATTGATAACTTCTCAGTCTTTGGAGACTCCTTCGATCACTGTCTGAAAAACCTAGACAAATGTTGGCTAGGTGTGAGGAAGTGAATTTAGGACTCAACTGGGAGAAATGCCACTTTATGGTCAAAGTTGGCATTGTTCTCGGTCATAAGATATCCCAAGCAGGGGTAGAGGTTGATAGAGCTAAAACAAAAACCATATCCAAACTTCCGCCACCAACTTCAGTCAAGGCCATTAGAAGTTTTCTAGGTCACTCAGGATTCTATCACCGCTTTATAAAAGACTTTTCCAAAATTTCTAGACTTATGACCAAACTTCTAGAAAAAGACGCACCATTCTTCTTCTCTGAAGAGTGTGTTGTATCGTTCAACATATTAAAAGACAAAATTGTCAACGCACCAATCATGACTACACCCGATTGGACCCTTCCATTCAAGATCATGTGCGATGCAAGTGACTTTGCAGTTGGAGTCGTACTCGGACAACGCAAATAAAAACATTTTCACCCAATTTACTATGCTAGTAAAACTCTTAATGATGCACAAGAATATTATACCACAACAGAAAAAGAGTTATTAGCAGTAGTTTTTGTCTTTGAAAAGTTTAGATCCTACCTAGTTCTTTCCAAAACCATAGTTTACACCGACCATGCCGCCATACGATACCTTTTCAACAAGCAAGATCCAAAACCCAGACTCATCCGATGGATTCTACTACTCCAAGAATTCGATATTGAAGTTAAGGACAAGAAAGGAGCAGAGAATGTAGCCGTATACCATCTTTCACACTTAGAATTCCCAGCTTCAGAAGAACATCACAAGGAAATTATCGATGATAATTTTCCACATGAAGTTCTCATGCATATCCAAGCATTCATGAAAGAGGAAGATGAAAGTATTTGGTTTGCCGATTTCACGAACTATTTTGCTTACAGAATACTAAGTAACTCATCAACAACGGAAGAAATTCTTTTCCGACCTTAAGTTCTGCTTCTGGGAAGACCCTTTCTTGTTTAGGATAGGTGCCAATCAGGTTGTTCGTAGGTGTGTATCAGGAATGAAGCTTTAGATATTCTCAAACCCTGCCATGAAGGACCAACTGGTGGACACCACAGCACCGCCACCACGGTCAGGAAAGTGTTTGACGAAAGATTTTTCTGACCCACCATATGTAAAGACACACATGCTTTGATCCAAGCATGCAATGCTTGTCAAAGAGCCGAGAACATATCAGCAAAGAATGAGATGGCTCAAAAAGGCGTTCAATTTGTGAGGTCTTTGATGTATGGGGAATAGATTTCATAGGCCCATTTCCTAACTCATTCGGAAATAAGTAAATCCTTGTAGCAGTCGACTACGTATCTAAATGGGTAGAAGCACAAGCTCTTCCCACTAACGATGCTCGAGTAGTTGTACGATTTCTAAAAAAGTTATTTTCACGATTCGGTACTCCAAATCCCTAATCACCGATAGAGGTACCCACTTCTGCAATACCTTAATGGAAAAAGTCTTAGCATTGGTCTATGAAAACTCCTGGTCTTACAATGAAAAGACTAAACGTTTGCACGACGGCCACATGAAAGAAAACAAGAAGTTTCAAGTAGGCGATTGTGTACTGTTATATAACACACGTTTACGACTTTTCCCAGGAAAGTTGAAATCTCGTTGGACTGGACCATACATAGTTGAATCGGTTTTTGACTATGGAACAGTAGAGATTTCAGAATTTGAAGGCCACAAGTTCAAAGTTAATGGACATCGATTAAAACCATACATCGATGGACCATTTGAAGATGTCTCGGAGATAGTAATCCTCCACAAAAACCAATGAACATACTGGAAGTAGGGTCTGGCCAAGACCCTCATTAAACCAAACCTTGTATATATGTTTTTTTTGTTTAAAAAAAGTTTTAAACCAAACCAAATAAACTTTTTTTAAACAAAAAAAACATATATACAAGGTTTGGTTTAATGAGGGTCTCGGAGATAGTAATCCTCCACAAAAACCAATGAACATACTGGAAGTAGGGTCTGGCCAAGACCCTCATTAAACCAAACCTTGTATATATGTTTTTTTTGTTTAAAAAAAGTTTATTTGTCTCAAAACACGGGGGCGTGCCTCAGTAGGCACGGTCCCGTGCCACAAAGTGCGGGCCGGAATCTTCACTGCAAGAATCTCAGCTAGTCTGGTTTGTAACAGAATTTGTTATACCAAAAGCACGGGACCGTGTTTCCTTCTACACGGGGCCGTGCCTAGCAACTGTTTTGCTATAAATTGCACCTCTTGCCAAGACGTTTCTTGCACCAAACCAAACACAAACTCTCACCCCTGAAAAATCAAAATGCCAACTGAGGTGAGCAATGAAATCTCGTTCCTCGCCGACCGAGAAATGAAACCCGACACATTTCCAAAACTGAACTACTCATCAAACTTCAAGAGCTCGTAAAGGAACTCACCGAAATGAATCTCCTCGCAGAGATGCGCCTCATACAACTCACCGAGTCGGTGGAAAGCATGAAAATGGAACTAAGGGACATCAATGAACAACTTTAGTTTCAAGTCCTTCGTTTCACCTACTTTCCAACACCCGGGCCATTCGATGGAGGAGATCCACTCAGCAGAATTTAGAGACATTCTTCTTTATCCTTCCATGTGTAATCAAGTGCAATAGGTACAATGTTTAGGACTTTCGGGCTTAACCAGATTTAATTTCAAATTCTAGGAAAATCGGGCTTATCCTAAATCTGTGTTTAGGACCTTTTTATCAATGAAAAGTAATTTTAGGACGTTCAAAATGTTCAATTAACATCTTAAACATTATTCCAAAAATTCATGTTCTCGCGTTTTACTGAAAAATCAAAGAAAACATCCTAGTGACAAAAAGCACGGGTCGTGCTCCATCTTACACGGGGCCGTAGTCACCGTAGAATATTCAGCATGATACGCGCTGACTCCGTACAATTCTCTGAATCATAAACATTTATTCTCTCAAAAACACGGAGCCGTGCCTCTTGACGCACGGAGCCGTGCTCGATGCTCCAGTCTCTATATAATGCATGTCATCCTCCCTATTCCATTCATACCAAACTAAAAATAACTGAAATAGAAAACAAAAGAATGGAGTGGAAACCAGTGAGGAAATTCAAAAATGGTGATTCTTCCTCACACCTTAAGGCTTCAAAGCATAATTAGAGACCAAGTCGAGAGTAGCATCCAAACAGAAGCTCGCTTAATAGAGTTAACAAACAAGGTTGAACTGCTAAGATTTGAGAATTTCCACGTTGTTGATAACCACAACAAAGATGTGGACTTCAAGCTCAATTTCCTTAACCGAGAAATCGAAAATCTCGACAAAAAGCTTTCCGAGCTCTTGGAAGCCAAGGGAGCCCCACCAAACGTTCAAGATCTGTTCGGGCTTGGTGATTATTAATAGAATAAGCCATGTCTTGTCTTATTAAGAATTTTTCTTGTTTATGCTAGTTTCATGTTTCTCGATTCATGTTGTTTAATCTTCTTTGTAATGTTTAGGAGTTAACGAAATTTATTAGGTCTTTGCATTTTATTTTAACCTTAATCCTCAAAGAAATCAGCTAAAAACAAATCAGCTCGTTAAATAAACAAAGAAACAAAAAGGACCTGACTGTTACATGTAGCACGGGGCCATGCTTTATGAAGCACGGGCCTGTTCCCCGACCTACATAACAGTTACGGGATTTTAAATAAAACTAACAACTCCCTCATAACTTAACCCTAAAATACACTTCGCCTACATTCGAAAACTGACGACTTTCGACCATTGATTCAATTATTTGCTTCAAATATTCAATTTCCAACAAGAGGTATGTTAATTTGGTGATTCTATAATTCAAATTCATCATTTTAGGTCTAAAATGAACCGCAAATATGAATTTCATAACCAATTGTTGATGAATCAGGTCAAAACCCGGAAAATAGAAGGATTAATTGTTGGTGCATTTTGTGACCGTCGCTATGCAATTCCGACCAGCGGAACGCCACAGGCGAAGTTAGCACAACTTCGCCTTAGGCGAAGTTAGAACAACTTCGCCAACGGCGAAGTTGTAACAACTTCTGCCTTAGGCGAAGTTATCACAACTTCGCCATAGGCGAAGTTAGCACAACTTCGCCTACTGAAGCCCAGGCCCGTGAATGTTTGTCTATATATAGTTGTGTCTTGTTTAGTTTTAGGTATCTAGAAATCAGTGTGTGTTTGAGCAGCTTGTTTATTGAGAGAGAGTAAGAGACTAGAGTCGTGTGAGACGACCCGAGGTAGAGCTCACCTCGGGTCAGTCGTGTTTTCTGTTTTTGTTACGGTATGTAACGTGATTATTTTATATATGAATCTGCAGATTTGTTTATCCCGTTCTAGTATTTGTTTGTGTATTTGATCGTGTATGTGTTTGTGTTATTCGTCTGTACACCATAAACGAGTCTAGGAGGATTCCGCACTCCTAGACCTCGTGCGGATCTCGTATCGATCGGCGACGCCCCGGGGGGACCAACAAGTGGTATCAGAGCCTTAGGCTCTTACGCTATGGTTCGAGATCTGCGTTTTGGTGTTTTTGGCACGTTTCTGTGCGTTTCTGGCCGAACAGTTCTTCAGGCGAAGTTATTGTTCATCAGGCGAAGTTGCCGTCACTGTTCGTAGGGTTTCAGCGAAGATATAAGGTCCGGCGAAGTTATGAACAGGCGAAGTTAGCACAACTTCGCCTTAGGCGAAGTTAGAACAACTTCGCCAACGGCGAAGTTGTAACAACTTCTGCCTTAGGCGAAGTTATCACAACTTCGCCATAGGCGAAGTTATGTACAACTTCGCCTACTGAAGCCCAGGCCCGTGAATGTTTTGTCTATATATAGTTGTGTCTTGTTTAGTTTTAGATATCCAGTAATTTTAGAGAGTTGTGTGTTGAGAGAGAACAAACCGAGTGAGAGTCGTGTGAGACAACCCGAGGTAGAGCTCACCTCGGGTCAGTCGTGTTTCTGTTTTGTTACGGTTTGTAACGTGTTTTATTATTATATATGAATCTGCAGATTTGTTTATCCCGTTCTAGTATTTGTTTGTGTATTTGATCGTGTACGTGTTTGTGTTATTCGTCTGTACATCATAAACGAGTCTAGGAGGATTCCGCACTCCTAGTCCTCGTGCGGATCTCGTATCGATCGGCGACGCCCCGGGGGGACTAACAACTCTGATTTGGAGTTGAGGTTGTGAATGGGTTATTGTTTGAAACTGGATAGTGACACATATTCGGGTGTTTGTGGGAAAGGAAATTGTTGTTGTTCGTGGTGACCAACCGAAGAAAGTCAAATTGAACTGAAGGTTTTTCGTCATTACTGGATTGCGATCAGAGCATATTTTTTATGTTATTTTCAAGGCGTTCGAGAATTGGATCCTGAAACGTGATACTTATTTATTAGAGTGAAGATTCTCGAACAAGTTGGATTTAACCGGGAATTAAAGTGTTTATGTTCCTGATCGTTATCCCTGGTGATTGAAGATGCTTCAGATTTTTTAATGGTCATGTGTTAGATTCTGTCAGGGTGGTTTTGTGATGAAATTGATCACTTGAAGTTGAGTAGTTGAAGATTAAACCTTATCATATGCCGACGAGTTGGTGAAGTTGTGGAGGATGCCCAACTTCATGTATTGGTGAAGTCAGATGGACTCACGTGATTGGTTGAGATGATCTATTGGCACGGGGATGCATGCATTACAAAGACCTCAATCGTTATAGTCGGAGAAGCTTACACTGAAGGGGAGATCTGATATGGAAGACGCTGGGTGATTGGTAGATTTGTGAAGCTACAGGACAGTTTCTGACACGGCTGGTTGACTGCAAACAGAAGATCATCAGTTAAGAGGGAGTCTGTTGGTGCATGTTTTGTAACAGATGATTTTTCGTGTTTGTTAGAATTGAGAGCAACGGTCAAAGGGGAGACTGTTGGTGCATTTTGTGACCGTCGCTATGCAATTCCGACCAGCGGAACGCCACAGGCGAAGTTAGCACAACTTCGCCTTAGGCGAAGTTAGAACAACTTCTGCCTTAGGCGAAGTTATCACAACTTCGCCATAGGCGAAGTTAGCACAACTTCGCCTACTGAAGCCCAGGCCCGTGAATGTTTGTCTATATATAGTTGTGTCTTGTTTAGTTTTAGGTATCTAGAAATCAGTGTGTGTTTGAGCAGCTTGTTTATTGAGAGAGAGTAAGAGACTAGAGTCGTGTGAGACGACCCGAGGTAGAGCTCACCTCGGGTCAGTCGTGTTTTCTGTTTTTGTTACGGTATGTAACGTGATTATTTTATATATGAATCTGCAGATTTGTTTATCCCGTTCTAGTATTTGTTTGTGTATTTGATCGTGTATGTGTTTGTGTTATTCGTCTGTACACCATAAACGAGTCTAGGAGGATTCCGCACTCCTAGACCTCGTGCGGATCTCGTATCGATCGGCGACGCCCCGGGGGGACCAACATTAATTGTTTAAATCTAGGGTTTTGATTTGATAATTAAATTTGAACTTAGGTTTGAATGAGTTTGTCGGGGAAAATCATTCGGGTTCGGATCTTGGATGATCCATACCATAAAAAATCAAACCCGGATGATATTTCTTAAGAACCGGGTTGAATCGCAAGTTCGAATCTTGACATTTTCATAATTTTGTTTAAAAACACGGGCTGTGATTTTGCAAAACACGCACTGTGGTCAACCAAAAGTCAAAATCAGCCAAAATGGCCAAAACTGCCAAAACCAGAGCAACATGGGGCCGTGCCTCATGAAGCACGGGACCGTGCTCAGGCTTCTGATCCACTATTTCAGTAAAATGTTGAGATTAATTGCCTAATATTGTTCTAAAATTGCAGATGGCTGAATACGGGGACAATGACCATGCTTTCTTAGTTTTTCACAAGAATATGGAACGATATGAGCACGCTCGACAAAGAATGGGCTACCTAAACAACCGACTTCTAGAGCCAAACTTTTATGCCCGCAAAGGAACTCTGAAGCAAGTAAACCAATGGAGAAGGTACAAAGGGCTTGTCAAAGGACCGTGGACACACGTTCTCAATCAGAAAGACAGGGTAGTGACTGAACTGACTAAAGAATTCTTGTATTCATTCTCTATAATAACAAAAGACTCGTATATGTGGGACAATGAGGCAGTTAATTTTAGATGTGGAGGAGTATGGTATAAAACCTCGGTCACACAGCTCGGGATTGATTTGGGCATTTATACGAGCGATGAGATCGATACTCCCATATGGTACGAGTCTACGACAACTTTTGCAGATGAAGATGCAAATGAATCATGCGAGTCGGGAATCACCAAGATACAAGCATGGGAGCAGTTAAGTTTGGGAGGTGAAAGATACCATCCAAGCAACACAAAAAGCACCACCTTACGCGACCCACTGATGAGATATATTCACCGTTTGCTGAGCCACACAGTCACTCTGCGTGGCCAGAGCGAGGGGGTCGTGGGGTTAAAGGATTTATGGGCCTTTATAGCATCAAGAACGAGGTACCTTGCAATATCACGTACCTATTCTGTCAACTGTTTAGAACTAATGCAAATGCAAGGAGCCCAAATACCCTGATCTTTGGTGGTGCATGGATTTATAAGCTTTACAAAGTTTATGGTGCATACAAAACACAAAGCCCGAACCCAATCGCACTTGATCTCAACTTCGTATCAGTATACAGATGGTCTGGCAAATAGGCAGAAACCCAGACCAGTGGAGGTTTCAGGATGATCTCTGTAACATCGTGAAAATTTTGGATAAAAGTTTCCAAGTTCAAAGTAAAAAGGACCAAAAATGACAAATCCTAAACTTCAAGGTTTAAAAATGAAAATCTATGTTCTTGTCCCATAGCGATATGCGACGGGACAAAGAACAAGCCCATCGCGTATCGCGAAGGGCTTGGCTATAAACCCAAGAAATGGCCACATGGCGATACGCGATCGCCGAGGAGCCAACGTCATCGCGTATCCTTATGACGTGTTCTAGCAGGCCAAGACACGTGTCGCCACGTGTCAAACGGTGGCACTTTGTGTCACCAAGTGTCACCACGTGGCACCGTGTCCGCCACGTGGCAGACCTATGGGTGGCGAAGCATGGCTACGTCGCGATACGCGATGGGCTGATCAAGGGGCCATCGCGTATCCCCATGGAACACCTGATCAGCCTATAAATAGAGGGCTTTGGGCTCTCTCTCTCTCCTCATACCAAAACATCAGCTCTTTCTCTCTCTAGAATAACCCCTCTCTTACTACCTCGAAGTTCATGCAAACTCTCCTCGATAATCGTGCCCAAATACCGAAGTTTCCTCGATATTCGTGCCGCATACCGACGACGTTACCTCAAAGAAGGTGCTGCCAAAAGACATCCTGATGACTCGCCTCGATAAGCGTGCCGACATGAGAAGAAGTGTTGGTGTCTCGTTTTACGTGCAAGGAAAGGCGTTGATCAAGAAGATAAAGAAAACGAAGCGGCGACGAAGTTCTGCTCGATTGTGTAGGGTTATTATAAGGCAACCAAGGTAGACATAATTCCCGAATAAAATAATAATAAATTATTAAAAGGCTTAAAACCCGAAGTTTAGGATATACTTATACCTTGATAAATAAAAGAAAACATAACAAAGAAAAGAAAAGAAAGAAATATAAATATAATATCAATGTGATTATTATATTATTATTTCTTATAAATATTATTTAAGTTTAATATAATTATTCTTAGATAATAAAAAAAAAGAAAGTATACGTTTCTTAGAGAAAAAGAAACGTAGGGTTTTAAGAAAAGTAAAATAAGATTAATTAAAGGTTTATCTTACAAAAGAAAAAGAAAAATAAATAAGTTAAAAGAAAGACTTTTAATTTATAAAAGAAAAGAAAGAAAGAATACTTTATAACTGAGGTTTTAAAGTAAAGAAAATATAATCGAGGTAACGATTATAAAAAGATACAAAATGTCTTAAGCCGGATTGTGTATCCGACTAACAAAAAGGTATACTCGTACTATAGGTGCGAGATGGCGAGAAAATGGAAAGACCCCCGGACAATGTATTGAAGCTGATCCAAAACGAAAAAGGTAAATACGCCCCAACTTTACAAACTTGTTTAATCGAGTCAGATGAATTAAATGAAAAGAATTAAATGGGACTACGTGTCTCTAAAACGTTATAAACAAAAGTAAGCGCTAACCCTCAGGCTGTCGTGTACGTTTGTTTGGATCCTTACATATGTGGTAAAAAAGTCGGTGGGCACACCGCACGACACTTGGTCACGACCTCCGCCACGATGGGCCGGACCAAAGTTACGTTCGAGTGAGAATGACCATGTGTATACGTATGGTACCTAAGTAATGTCGAACACTGCGGTGTTTGCTGGGGTGCTTTGTGTTGAGACTTGAGTTTATAATTGTGTTTGTTTTAAAGATTGATTATTCCTAAGCCACGATGGGCCGGACCGAAGTTATGTCTCGAGGGGTAGTCAAGTAAAAGAAAATATTTTAGCGTCAGCATGTGTTGCTGACATATTTTTAAACATTTTCCAGGTAATCAAGAATAGGAGCTTGGAAGCTCGAAGTGCTATGTTATCCGATGGCTCGGATCTTTTGTTAAACTTTAATTATAAATGGTGGTTTTATAAAAAACTAGTAATCTTAGTCAAACAATAAACGGGAACTTTTAATCCAGTCTTTTGTTAATGCAAATATAATATTTTAAATCCATATATTTATAACTTCTATACTTAACTCTGATATAATTACAAACATGGTACCAACATAAGCCTCGCACGCCTAGGCCGTGGACTGGGGTGTGACACTCTCAACCAGGTTTAGGATCCTGAGGCCCCCCTCAGATGACCATACAGGACATACCGGAGAGAAGGACAGGATCACCGCCACGTAAGACCTGTCGCCGCACTTACTCTCAGCAGGGCGGCCCATCATCATCAGGAGCGGACCCAGCTCGTCATACCATAGCCAGTACTCTTTCTAGGGGCTATACAGACTCATTGACCAGTTTTAGACTCACACCACTGCTTCTTTTGACAGGTTATCAGGGCAGATTGTTGCATCTGACGCATAGTGTGCCGCTGAGTACGCAGAAATGAGGCGAGAGATTAATCAGTTGGGTGAGCGCATGGACAAGCAGTGGGGACCCTTTGACCCGGATCACTCGGGTAACTGACGAGCAGCGGCAATGGTAGGTCTGGTATGGGCATGGGTGGTAGTACTTATCTAACATTATTATTATGTTTGTTTGAAACAATTTTTATTTGGTTGTTGATGGTTTCTTTGCTACTTATTATGGTCGTGGGTGCCAAGTGGTAGGTCTGGTATGGGAATGGGCGGTAGTACTTATCTGACATTATTATTATGTTTGTTTGAAATAATTTCTACTTGGTTGTTGTTGGTTTCTTTGCTACTTATTATGGCCGTGGGTAGAGGTGCACAAATCGGTTTAAAACTCAAAACCGGTTTGGTTTGGTCAACAAAAGTCAAAAACCGATTTGTGATCGGTTTCGGTTTGGGTTGTCCGGTTTTGGCCGGTTTCGGTTCGGTTAACCGGTTTTGGTGGATAAAACTACAAACCGATTCCAAACCTCCGGTTTCAGTCGGTTCCAAACTGGTTTCTACATAATCGGTTTTAAACCGGTTCGGTTTCGGTTCAATTTTCGGGTCGGTTTGGTTAACCGGTTTGTTTGCCCACCTCTAGCCGTGGGTGCCAAGACATTTGACTAGGAACTTATTTAGCCCGTATGGGCAGGGTATGGATGATTTCATACCAAATTTTCAGTATTGCTATGCTTTGATTGTTTGTTGGTTGTGTGCAGTCTTTATTATTCAGGTACACTACAGGAAAACGGACGAATAACATGGGACGCTATGTCGAAATTTCGTTGTCCCGTAGGGAAGTTCCTTTCCATTTTACCCACCATACTTCAACTGAATCTTATTATAAATCTTTTTATAAATCTTTTCACATTGAGTACAATGTGAGATTCAAGTGTGCGGAGGGGAATTACTTGACCAATTGCTTGCTCAACTAATTATAAGATTCTCTAATAACAAATTTTTTGTAGAAAACAAAGACTATTTTTTTATAACAAAACCAACAAAAATCCAAGAAATTTTTTTGCAAATAACCAACAAAAAATCTACTATAACCAAAAAAGTGAAAAAGTAAAAGGAAATTTTGTAATATTGAGAATATATTTATGCAAATTATGACGTTTATATCCAATTCCTAAGTTACTGTTAGATAAACCTCATGCCAATAAATATTTAGCCGGCAGCTTTGAGTGAGTCATATGTTTCGTGTGATTTAGAACCTGTCGTAAATATTCATTTCAAGACCGCACGAAGCGTTGTATAAGGAAGAAAGTAAGATTATCACAATTCCCTCAAACCATTCTCCAAATTACAAAACCCAAAAACCTTATTCAAAAACCTTACTACTTTATCCCTCTTATCGGTAAAATACAACACTGGTCTTTTACCGGCAGACCCTAAAGAACTGAAAAAGCATTCTTTCGATTTCAATTTCCTTTGGTGCATACATTTCGCAAAACCTAGGTTGCCACCAGAACTTAGGGAGAGAATCTTTCTATTTAGCAATGAGGTGAAGAAAAGGTGGCGCCAAGAAGAACAAAGGGCCACCATTTTGTGGAGTTTCCAAAATTGCAATGAAAAGAAGAGCAAAAAGATATGAACGATGCTTAAGATGCGGAAGCTGGTCCCACGAAGGAAGATGTAGAAAAAGTCAAACTCAGTCTCAACATGAATATACCGAACTAATGAGGGTGGGGGCTATTAGGCTCAAAGCCGAACGATCCATTAGAGTTGGGAACTATGTTCAGAGAAGGATTGAGGATGAACTGATTCACATCCTCAACAAAACTGGTCTTGACAATCTGACCTTAAAAGAGTCACTAGGTTTGTTTTAAAAACAAAATCATCAGCAACCGGGAGAAAGAAGCTAACCATTGAAGACATCTTAAGACTCCCGTCAGTCATTAGAAGTTGTATTTACCATCCTCATTAACCTAAACCTTTGAACCACCACAAAATACCAAATCCCTACTCAACTAAAACCAGCCCATATCACCTCCTGATCTATGCAACCCTTCAAAAATGTGGAGATTTGAACTTGTTACAAGCTTATTTATCACATGTCACATTTTGACTAAGAGTGTTCACATACATACATACATCACATGTATGATCAGATATAAAACCGAGTGTGAGTGAACATTGTGAGAACGTGACGTTTTGCATAAACAGAAGCTCATAAAAACAAATCGCCTTTTTATATATCACTACATATATTCCTATGATTTAAGGTTGGTTATTTTGTTCTCATTTTCTTAAAACTCTGTTAGGGATGTTTAAGCTATGGTCCTGACTTGTTATTTTTAGAGAATATTTATAAGTAGCTTGCTTGAGGACAAGCAAGGTTCAAGTGTAGGGATGTTTGATGCATATAAAAATATACATCTTTTTAGCATCAAATAATCTCTAAAAACTGAAACTTCCATCAAAGAATATAGATCAAAGAGCTACTTATTATATTAAAATGTATTTTCAGGTAAACCCAAGCCTTAAATGAAGAAACAAGCGAAAAGCTGAAGAAAATGAAAGAAAACCCAATAAAACACTCAAACACGCCCCCATGCTTTCCTATGCAAGAAAAGACAAAAATCTGCAAGAAAAGACAAAATACTGAACACGGTTCGTGCCTCAGAAGGCATGGGGACGTGGTCACCTTTAAGAAAAGACAAAAAGAAATATAACAAAGGACCAAAAACACGGGGTCGCGCCTTAGGAAGCACGCCCTCGTGCTGAGTCAGCATGTACGATCTGACAAAGCATTTAATGCGACTGGACACGTGGACACGGGTGCGTGCCTCATGGAGCACGGGGTCATGCCTGAGTGCCCAGACAGCCTACAAATAGAGGAGCATGTTTCACTCATTGGGTGTGCTTGAAGAAAACTTTTATACTGGTTTCTTTTATAAAAACACCCACTTTACACTCATATTGAAGGTTTTGTGGAGAGTTTGAAGGGTTGGAGGTCATCATCATCATCATCCATCACCATTGAAGAGGGAATATTCATTCACATTTGGTTAGATCGTTCTAGTTTGATAATGTGTTTGTTATCTTCATCTCGTTCAATGATCATAACCATACTCATTATGAGCTAAACTCCATTTACCATCTAATTTCTATGAAGAAGCTTTGTTTTACTTGATGATTATGTTGAACATGTGATTTAGTTTGGTAAAATACATGGTTATTTTGCAATTATCCTTTGATGAAGAAATGTTTTATCACTTTAACTCAATACATCAAGGTTGATGATTAACAGTCATTCATGATTCACTCATGTTCTTGGACACTAGAAATGGTAAAAAGAATACCTTGATAACTTATTCAAGATAAAACATGGATCCTTATATTGTACTTAGAAATGATAAGATATAAGCTATGACCTATTTCTCTAGTTTTGATAATTCTGAAATAACATTGTTAACACGATTGCTTAGGTTATAATGCTAGTTAAAGAAATCATATGTTAATGGAATGTGTAATTATATTAAATCAACAAAGGGGAGGTTATGTGAGTTAACTACAATCACCCTAAGTTGTTAGAATTGGTATTTGAGAAATCGAAGTCAATCCTAATCTTTCTACTTTACTAAACTACTTGTCTACTTAAATTAACATTCTCGTGATAGTATGAGATTAAGCAACGATGGACTTGAAAATACGCATGCTATCCTTTGTTTGGGACGAGTGGCTAAAAACCCTATCCTTTTGATGTAATTTGTTTTTGAGTCCGGCTCCCTATCAGACTTTTTTTTTAATGCATCTAAGCTGTTAAAAAAAGAAAAAAAAACATATGTTGGATCTGTTAGCCGAAGTGGATAAAGAAGATAACTTTACAAACTTCATGTTACGCATTAAGCGTGCTCATGTTAATTGATTAAAACTGATTACTAAAAATACGAGCAAACACACGTGCATTAGTCTTATAGAATTTAAAGCACCATTTATATAATGTGACAGTTGACAAGGCCATCAAACTTGGACCATTAGAGATGGAAAGCAACTGTCGAGATGTCGTGGGAAATAAGCAATGCTACACATTAATTTGCTACCCAGTCACCACCCAAGAGGTTCGAGTCTTAAATAATATGATTACTGCTTCACAATGGCTTTGGACTTTGGATGAAAGTCTATATGGTTTTTACTTGCAAGTTTAAGATAATATGATTCAGTTCTTATTTCTATTACCTAATTATGAACCCTAAAACATAATTCTCTACTTTTTCCTTTTACTTCCGCCAATAACCCCCCTTCGACTCTCTTCGTTGTGGTTGTGCAATCTTCTCGACGTATTGTTCGTGACACAAAACCTCCAACGTCATCATCACCTTTATTCGCGACAACTTATTCACCTTTGAGCAGTGACATGCATAAATTCTTTATTAGAATATATTACTATTTAGGTTTGTTAGCATGAGCCCACATACCCGGTTTTGGTTCAAGGGTTTCAAATGATTTCTATATATTATAAGACGATCTTAATAATCGACATCAGTTAAGTCTTTTAATATTTTTACATGGTATCAGAGTTAGGGATGTTTAAAACTATCCGAATCCGAATCCGTATCCGGATTATCCGACTATCCGAACTATCCGAATCCCGGATATCCGAAAATTCGGATTCAGATAGTAGATTTCAGAGTTTTCGGATATCTGAATTATCGGGTATTTTAATTTTAATATTTTTTAATTTTATTTTATATAATACCTAATAACAAAACCCTATATAACATAACACAAGCAGAGCATCCCTCTTCTCTCATTCTCCAACACATTAACCCTCACGAGTCACGGGCCATCAGCCACCTTCGCCATCCATCATCGTCCATTCAACCACCGTAGCCATCCACCATCGTACAGCCATCAACCATCGCCATCCACCATCTTACAGTCAGCCACCGTCGCCATCCACCATCTTACATTCAGCCACCATCGCCATCCACCATCGCCATCCACCATCGTACAGTCAGCCACCGTCGCAATCCACCATCGTCCAGTCAGCCACCGTTGCCATCCACCATCGTCCAGTCAACCACCGTCTCTGTCAGTCCCTTTTCGGATATTCGGATATCTGAACTTCAGATATCCGAAGTTTCGGATTCGGATTCGAATAGTGATTTTCACTATCCGAAAGGTTCAGATATCCGGTTTCGGATATCTGAAAGTTCGGATATCCGGTTTTGAACAGCCTTAATCAGAGTCACCCAAGGCTTGGGGTGACACTATACCACGATTGTCGCCCCACATGCAAACAAATTAAACTGTAGCCATCGTCACTTGGTTCCATCCCCGGATAGAGTGGTGTGTCGCTCCTTGTCTCAGTCTTGATCGTGATAATACAACAAGCATGATAATAATTGCACCATAGTTTACAAGTAGCTTAAAATTATTACCCCAGTTCATTTTGTTGTAGAGTAATTATTACAATACAACATATTACGCTAGAACACAATATGAACTACTTAATAAAATTGTGAGAACTCGTCCTTTTACACACACGAACACCCATAGACGCCCCATCCAACTAGGGGTGTGTGTAATGCGGTTCGGTGCGGTTTTTGGCAAAAAAAACAAAATTTTGGTTTTAGGAGTTTTTGAAATAATTCGGTTTCGGTTTTCGGTTCGATTTCACTTTTTGCCATTTAAGCTTAAAAATTTTATGCTGAAAATAAAGTTGGCAAAAAATAATGAATATAAATATAAATTGTTTTGTTAATTGTAAAATAATAGAATATTATCCATTTGACTAAAATTATTTGAGTTACATATTTTTTAAGATCTTATAAATTACTTAATATAAAATATAAAAAAAACAAAAATTTAGGAATTCGGTTTGGTTTTTTCAGTTTTTATTACATGCAAACCAAAACCGAACCATTAGTTCGGTTTTTACAAAACAGAAAACCAAACTGTCTGTTTTTGTTTCGGTTTAGATTTTTTAATTTTTTTAATTTCAAATTAGTTTTTTCGATTTTTTACACACCCCTGCATATCACGATTGCCCCCCCCCCCCCCCCCCCAAAATGCATTATGATCATGCTTTACAGAATTATGATATTTACACTTTATTTTTATTCCATTTGGTCTGTTCCAATAATATTATGTAAGTCAAAACAAGAATACGGTGGCGTCACAAGTGGCAATACAAATCACGAGTTTGCCAACCAATAGCTGTAAGCCATTTATAAAAGTTCGTCTTTTCCATTAATATCATAAGTCAACTCATAAGTAGTTATATTCACCGTCAAACCTTTCAAACCGTATATTTAAAAACTGGAGCTCGACTTGTGTTATAAGGCCAGGGGTATACCTTAATTACCCAGGGTGCTATAGCTAAAATAGTAAAGGTTAACGAGTGTAATACTACTTTCTTTATGGGCTAAGAGGTGTCAAAATACAAATTGAGTTAAAATGTTAACGGACTTTAAAATCTTCTACACGCACATACACAATAACTTAATAATCAATTTTAAATTAAAAAAATAGAGGTAAAAGAGGTTAAACAATTTCCTTAGGGTAATATGGAGTGAAATGGGTAAAGTATGTGATGTGATGCCTACGCGGAGTTAAGAAGTGTGAATGTATACCCCATGGCCTAAGTGTTGTTGTGATCCGATAACAACCACAATCGAGTTAGAATGATTGCATCTACTTTTTTTTTAATAGCTAATTTTCTTTTGACCTTTTTGCCTCCTGTAAGACTTGAACATTAGTCTTTGCTAGACAACACAAACACCTTTGTCACCACACCACAAGAGGTGGGAAGTCAGAGATTACGTATTATGAGATGGTAGAAGAACACACGCTTCATGATTATCAATGTGCCCTCTCATATCTCATTCCGACATCCCTTGTTTCTAGTGTTGCTTCTTCATTGTGCTCACCAATCCATTCATTTTGATGGGCCTTTGAATGGACTGTTGGTTGCCTCATGTAAAGTGTTGGCAATTGGACTAAAAGTGTTGTGGGTGTGATTTATGTGACGTGGTTGACGGATTAACCAGATAGGGATGTGGCTAGCGTTGTAGGGAAAAGTTTGTGGTGTTGAACCGGAAGCCAGGCGGGAAGTTGGGGCCACCTTTTCTTTCTTTCTCTACCTCTCTCACATACATATATACATACATGTGTGTGTGCATGTATGTATGTATGGTGTTGTGGAAAGAAAGTAGGGATTCTTGAGAAAAATTTGGAATATGATGTGATGTTGATGTGTCAATTTGTGGAGGTCATTGTGGACGCTCCAACCCCCCCCCCCCCCCTCTCTTCCATCTTTCACTTTTACGTTCACCTCGTCCTCAAGATGTAAGGGTGGAAAAGACTCGAGTAAAAGGATATGGGCTACCTTAGTAGTGAGATTCGTTTCATTCGGCTTGGAACTAGCGTTTCATTGCATTTTAAAAGTGTGGAATGTGTAGGGTTTTATGTATAAAGTGTCTAGAATGCGTAAGTGTCAATCTACTAAACTTAGTACGTACTTACTAATAATATTCTATTTTAGAACTAAAATAAGAAAACATATTCGGGTTGACCTGAAACCCAAGATCACCCTGAATTACTTTGGTTCAAATTTGGGTTACCGGTTTTTCTAGCTGGAATTCTTCATTGACGACCCAAATTGAGAATACAAAATGTTGTTAGTATAGACACATCAAGAAGGCCTTCTTATTTGAAAGAAAGAGGACGGATTATTTACATGTATGCGTAGACTGATTAAATATTCAATTTAAAAAAGAAACACAAAGTAAGAGTTGTATTTATTAGAGTAATAAAAGGAACAGTAGTCATGAATGATAAAATGTGTAAGCCATGATTCGTAAAGAGTCGAAGTCACTTGAAGAAAAAGCAAATTTTGGATTTTAATTGAAAAAGTCACACTAAACACATGACTTGTTTTTAAAAGACGACAATTTTTTTGTTTCACAATTTACAATAACAATTTTATTATTAAAAGTAAATTATGCGACAAAGTCTCCATTTAAAAGAAAGTATATGATGCACAGATATCTTGTGTAACACACCATTTTTCGTATAATGATTTATAGTAAAAAGTAAATAACAGGATATAATAATTAAACTAATCCTAACATTAACATAACCAAATATTAGGGGTGTTCTTCGGGTCGGGTTTTTCGAGTTTTAAAGTTTTAAATCTAGAATAAAATCCAATCCAAATCTTTCACGGTTTTTTTAGGTTCGAATTTTCTTGAGTTGAGTTAATCGGGTTTCAGGTATCTAGAAATACGGGAAAAAAACACTACAATACTAAAATTAAAGCATCATCTACCTCTTGAATCATAACTTAAATAACTAAATAATATATTAAAACAATTAACAAAAGTGTAAACTTTTACAAAGCCGTATCCAATAGACCAATAAATTGTTTTTTTAGATTATCGATTTCTTAGGCATATTTTGGTTTAAATTATCAATTTTCTTTGTGTGATGATACACATCATTATGATTTAACGTGTAACATTAATAAAACAAATTTCCTAAATCATAATTATATATTATTATATATAATATTTGAGAAGCTTGGTGCAGCAAGACCATAACTGGTTCACGTGGCGACACCAGCTTCTGACACATCATTCATATTTTTTTAATTTCAGTTCTAATATCGTAACGAACGTAACTGAAACCAAGACAATTCGGATCGACTCTTCGCTGTAATGCTCGGGTTTTACCAACCGCTGTTCTTATTGTCATACAACCGTAACAAACATCATTGGTCCATGTGGCGATTCTAGCTTGTGACACGTCATACCATATTTTAATTATTTTTTGGTTTCAGTATCGTAACGAACGTTACCGAAATAGACCCAATTCACGTTTACTCGTCGTCGTAAAGCTCATGTACAGACCAATGTTTTGTTTTTAGTTCCTGTATCGTAACGAATGTAATCAAAATCGACCCAATTCGCTTCTACTTGCCGTTGTACGTCCGAGTTTTACCGAACCAATAAACATTGTTTTAAATGAGTTATTTTTTTGTATAATAAGTTATGCAATGTAAGGCCCCGATCCCGGTGCCTTACTTTGGCGTTGGATTTACTCATTAACACAGTTCTAAATATCAGAGTTGAATAAAACTTTCGCGGAATAAGGATAATAGTCAGTCATTTATTACAAACATTTGTAACTTGTCTTTTAAAACATAACATAAATGATAATATCAAAACATCATGACAATTCTTCAGATGCCAGCCTCTTCGAATCCTGTCATGTGTCTCCCTCAAGCCAGCTGTCTCAGTCGATTAACATGTGTGCATACTAAAAGTCAGCTACGCTGAGTGAGTTCTAGTTAATCAGACGGCAAACAATACATTCACATACTTATATATAAACCCGAAGGTACATACCTTCCTATTTACTTACATACTTACACACATACGTACTTTCATTCTTTCTTTCACACTTACATACTTACTTTCATTCATACACATACGTTATAAAGAGCATTTCACCCTATAACCTTCGATATTATTAGGGTCGGTTCCCTACATTCACCGATATTATTAGGGTCGGTCCCTACATTCGCCGATATTATTAGGGTCGGTCCCTACATTCGCCGATATTATTAGGGTCGGTCCCTACATTCGCCGATATTGTAACATCCGGCCCCTCGCACCACCAATATTGTCCGCTCGGCCCACGAAGAGCTCACGGATTTGTTTTTGGTTGCCCAGATGGAGACTTCCCAGGAGGTTACCCATCCTAGTACTACTTCCACCTAAGCACGCTTAACCGTGGAGTTTTCATGTGCCCCACAGCCAACGAAGCCCAAAACGCGTTGGTGATTGAAAAGGCAGGACATTTACTTATGAACCAAGGATCTCTCTTGTCCACGGCCGATGTGGGATTTGCCTAAGAGTGGGACGATGTTGTGTTTTCCAAGGGTGTTACAAACAACCCCCCTTTGGACTCATCGTCCTCGATGAGGCGTGTCCCATCATCCCGAATATACAATGCCATACAATGCCACGTAAACTAATATTTTGGTTATAATATATATATATATATATATATATATATATGGACAAACTTATTAAACGTTTTAACAAACTAATAAATATTTTAAAATATTTAATAATTTTTATATAATAAAATATTATAATATATTTTTAAGCGGATTAATAAACTAGTATACTTTGTTTATAATTTGGCAAACTAGTAGTTCTTCATAAAATAACTTTATATATAATAAAATATTATATAATATGACTTAATATAATTATATTATCGAGCTTTTTTATCAATCTAGTTCATTAACTTAGCGTATCCGCATTCTATTTTCCTTATTAGGGCTTATCGTCAACGCGTGGTTTCCGCGAATCGTCATTCTTATTGTTATCTATTCCCTTCTTGTTCGTCTATCGAGGTGAGTACCACATTCCCCTATTTTACTTGTTTTCTCACGTTTTGGGGACATATGCGTATATAATATTTCTTATATATATACTTATACTCAAAACTGCAACTTTGGCTTATGTGTTAACAACTTATACCTTACTTGTTTATGTGCTTATTTGCTTTGTATGCTTTCGCATTCGGAAAGGTCCAACATAAATCTCAGTCTAGTATGATCATACGCCAGTTGTTAGCCTTTGTGCTTCTCGACCTCTCAGTTATACTTGCTCATTTAGTTAATTTGTTATTCTCATATGACTTGTTGTAACTACATATTTTTGTTATATACTATATGTACATTTAAACTGGTGTGTTGTTCACTCAACCTTGTGTTGACAAACTATATTATTTTCAACGCATATGCAGGTTATCGTGTGACGTGATTATCAAGATTGTTTGAAGCAACTTAGGATGCATGTTAGAGAAAAGATACAAGAACTTAATTTTGGATGTTTAATGTAATTGTTTATTTATAACTTTGATGTACATGAATATTTGTTTGAAATAGTTAAATAGATATTGAAACTTATATTGTGCATGATAGTAACCTTGAGAGCTGTGACAATCAGTTCGCGCCCCGTCATTTCTATCGTAGGTTGGGGTGTGACAGATATTATTAGGGTTGATTCCCTACATTCGCCGATATTATTAGGGTCGGTTCCCTACATTCGCCGATATTATTAGGGTCGGTTCCCTTCCTAACCATACCTTCCATACATTTTTATACATTCATAATTATAACTTTCAGACGTACAAACATCATTTATACATCATATATATCAAACATATCTTTAAACTATCTCTTGACTGTGCATGCAATATCCGAAGATCGTTCATGCATCGTCAAGCATTCATTCATACGTAATTCATATAAGACATACACTTACCACTTAAGGTAAGTGTATTAACTAATCACATCGAGTATGCACACAGCCCCGAAAACATAACAAGGAATGGGGCTAGAAACTAACCTGAACGCGGTTACGTTGACCGTTGATGGTTATTCCTTTCTTTAGATGTGCGCGACTAACTGTATAACAATTACACGTATCATTTAACTATCACTACCCATATCGCGTTTCTAGTATATTTATAACCCTCAACGAATAGGGGTCTGGAGGCAGCGCCCCTGGCAGTGGGGTACTAGAGGCGGCAGCCCCTAGCAGGGTCCAAGAGACAGAGCCCCTGGCTGGGGTCGAGCTGCCAGGTCAGCTTGAAAAAATTTTATTTCCATTAACTGTCTTAATACATGTTTCATTAGAATTCTTAATTATTATTTTATTAGCTAACTCATAAAGTTCGAGGGCTTCTTTGCAATTAATACATTTTATCTTAAGTCCAGGGACCTTTCTGTCATTCTTTCAAACTTTAATTCATTATACCGTTCCTTAACGAATGGGGCTCATTCGTTACTTCTTGACGAATGGACTTTATAACGAATTGACCTTTTTAACGAATTGAACCTTTATAACGAACTGGGGGTTCATTCGTCAGTTTTCCGTTAACGAATTTGCTTAACGAATGAAATTCATTCGTTATTCTCTCTTAACGAATTGACATAACGAATCAGCCTAACGAATGAGAGCTCACTCGTTAACTCTCCGTAACGAATTGCTTAAAGTATTTGTTACACACGCGCCTAGGGCTATCAGAATGTCAAGGAACATTATCTGACATCCTTACCTCGTACACCGCCTTTTCGGCGCCGCCGTGCCGGAAAAAAGGGCGGTGGCCGGAAAAGCGTTACCCCATTTTTCACCATTTTTCGTCTCGGTCGATCCAGAACTGAGCTAGGGTGACCCCTAAGCTCATCTTTTGATCGGTTAATACCCGATTCCATCTGGATCTCGTGACTTTAACAGTTTAGGGTGTCGGCTCATCGTTTCGCGACTAGATCTAGCGGGTTTGGATCCATACAATATCATACTATCATTACCTCGGATCGATACTCGGGTTTTCCTTGGTTATTTCGGCTAGACAGTGAGAGAGAGTTGAGAGAGAACTTAAGTGTGTGGTTTGGATGATGTATGGAATGGGTGAATGAATGAATTAAGGGAAGAGAATGGTTTGTATATTATGGGTCATGGGCTTAAGCACATGGTCTTTTCTTTCTTCCTTTTAATCCAAGTCCATAACTCATAACTATTTAACCCAACACTATCCCGACTCATAATAATTCATATTTTATTTTATTTTATTAACCAAAACGAGAAAACGGGATGTTACATGCAAGTATTCTGGACATTTGCTAATTTACTCATTAGGTTTAGTGTCAGTTTCATAACGGAATTTAACCGATATCAACCAAAGTCGTGTCGCTTTGATCATAAGTTGTATTTGTTTTACTTTAATATGTTAGTTTTATATTATAAGTTATACCATGTCAATATTGTTTTCTACGTTGTCATATTAATTCTTTCAGTTTAGCGGGCGGTATCATAATGACTTCTAAGAACCGAATGCATGTTAATGTACCGCCACATTACGGCGGGTACAAACCTAGTTTGGCTCTAAGCAAAAGGTTTATTCGGTTTTTTTAGGTTGATTGAAATTCCATAAATTAGGCCCAAGAACCAACCCGAATTACTTCAGCTTAGTTTGGTCTTTTATTGGGTTCAGGTTGGGTTAGTTTGGGTTCAGTTTAGGTTTTCTCAGGTCGGGTCTCGAATAAAAATGACATCCCTACCATATATTTTAACTATAATAAAACATTCTTTGATATATTAATGTAATAGTTTGATTCTCGTATACTACACAGGTAATTCATTAAAAATACAATATTCAATAAAACAATAAACCTATTAGACACTGTTAATACACCGTTGTTGTGCTACAACTTTTACAAAAATTTTAAAATAAATAATATGCTACTAAACTTGTTTCTGAATGATATAATTACACCTTAATAACTAAAATTAATCTAACCGTATATAACCCACCATTTTATGACATTTCCATCTGGATACATGTCATTTGCATACACCATACTGCAAGCTCCGATTTGGGGGGGGGGGGAACACATATGCACTCATTTCAGGACCAGGGCCTGTTGCGCCAAATGTGGCCATCACGTCCCATAATACCACACCCTTGTTTGCTACCCCAACAAATATACAAAAATCTACAGCGAACATATCCTACCCAACTAGACAAGTGTCATGGGCCATCCAAGGCTTCCAGTACACCTCCGGGCCTGAATTAAGACATGAATTTCCCTATTAGTATTAGGGTTGTCACAAACATATCAGACATGACACGATAAAACACGATGACATGTAGTACTTAACACAAACAAGACACAATAACTAATCGTGTCATTTTATCAAACACTAACATCTTAACTAACATGTAACACCTTAAGACATGTTAAGGGACATATTTAACAACACAAGGAATAATACATGTGTAATGAAACAAAAGAGTTCAAAACGAGTATAAAAGTCTTAATTAATAAATCATTCATAACATATTTAAAACAAAACACCTCAAATCAATAACATACTTGAAACAAAACGCCATCAAATCAAATCATAACAACCATTTAAAATATAATATCGGGTTCTAATGGGAGGAGTGAAACGTTGTATCTAGGTATGACTTTAGGTTTAGGACTTTATAAGTGTATATTATTATTATTTTAATGAAATATAAATCTAAACATGTTAACACGTCTTTAACCTGGTAAGACACGAATTTAAACAAGTCTTAAACATGTTGACCTGCTTAAGACACGAAAACCTATTAAGCTCAAACCCAAACATGTAAAAATCCTTATGTTAACATGTCCGTTTCAGAATTGACAACCCTAGTTAGTATGAGCTTCACACTCATACTAACTGATAAGCTAAAAGTCTTAATTAATAAATCATCCATAACATATTTAAGACAAAACACCTCAAATCCATAACATACTTGAAACAAAACACCATCAAATCAAATCATAACAACCATTTAAAATATAATATCGGAGTCTGACGGGAGGAGTGAAACGTTGTATCTAGGTATGACTTTAGGTTTAGGACTTTATAAGTGTATATTATTATTTATTTAATGAAATATAAATCTAAACAGGTTAACATGTCTTTAACCTGGTAGACACGAATTTAAACAAGTCTTAAACATGTTGACCTGCTTAAGACACGAAAACCTATTAAGCTCAAACCCAAACATGTAAAAATCCTTATGTTAACATGTTCGTGTCAGAATTGACAATCCTGGTTAGTATGAGCTTCACACTCATACTAACTGATAAGCTAAAAGTCTTAATTAATAAATCATCCATAACATATTTAAAACAAAACACCTCTAATCCATAACATACTTGAAACAAAACGCCATCAAATCAAATCATAACAACCATTTAAAATATAATATCGGGTTCTAACGGGAGGAGTGAAACGTTGTATCTAGGTATGACTTTAGGTTTAGGACTTTATAAGTGTATATTATTATTATTATTATTTTAATGAAATATAAATCTAAACAGGTTAACATGTCTTTAACCTGGTAAGACACGAATTTAAACAAGTCTTAAACATGTTGACCTGCTTAAGACACGAAAACCTATTAAGCTCAAACCCAAACATGTAAAAATCCTTATGTTAACATGTCCGTGTCAGAATTGACAACCCTAGTTAGTATGAGCTTCACACTCATACTAACTGATAGGCTAAAAGTCTTAATTAATAAATCATCCATAACATATTTAAAACAAAACACCTCTAATCCATAGCATACTTGAAACAAAACGCCATCAAATCAAATCATAACAACCATTTAAAATATAATATCGGGTTCTGATGGGAGGAGTGAAACGTTGTATCTAGGTATGACTTTAGGTTTAGGACTTTATATGTGTATATTACTATTATTTTAATGAAATATAAATCTAAACAGGTTAACATGTCTTTAACCTGGTAAGACACGAATTTAAACAAGTCTTAAACATGTTGACCTGCTTAAGACACGAAAACCTATTAAGCTCAAACCCAAACATGTAAAAATCCTTATGTTAACATGTCCGTGTCAGAATTGACAACCCTAGTTAGTATAAGCTTCACACTCATACTAACTGATAAACAACCCTGTTAAATTTTGGGTGATGTGAAATACATATGAGATAGAGATTGTTAGAGAAAATACGTTCAAAACTTAGACTAGATGTAAAAATATTGATTTGAATTCATCATACATTATATTTTAACATTTTCGTACTTTTAGTTTTTCGAAAGAACGTTGACATGGACTCCATTTTTTTCATCATTAAAGTTTTGTTTAGGGCTCTAAGCTTCAAGTTTTTAAGAAAAAACTTATATTCAATAAAAAGTTTTGTTTGGTTAAGGTAGTTTCAAGCTTTTAAGCTAGTAGAAAAAAACTCCATATTTGAACGCTACTATTACTAGCGTTTGAGAAAAGGCTAGCTACAAGCTTTTACATTTGAATTTACACGTTTGGTACTTGAACTTCTAACAACTTTTGTTAATTTATATAATAGTTACACATTTAACCCTTATTCAAAACTAACTACCCCACGACTTTTTAGGGGCCGTAATTTTTTCATACGTTAATAATTTTTTAAACAAAATACATTATAAAAACGAGTATTTTATTCTCTTTAATTTTAGTATGATATTGTTATACTTCTTTAAATTTAAAAAATTAACATACTACGTGATTATCGGTTAGAATCAGTAACAAGTCGAGTCAGATGAGCTAGAGTCATGTGTAAGACCAAATTAGGGTCAGAGCGAGTCGATACAAAAAGGCTTAAATTAGTTCGTTTCGTGTTGGAACGTTTTTGAGTCGAAAGGGGTCAGGATAGAACATATTTCAGATTAAAAACAGTGCCCTGTTCAGAATGGGATTTAGATCAAAATATGTTGGTTTAAAAAATTATCTATTTGAAATTACTGTGTATTTCAGCTTTGTTTCTTGATTTTTGACATCAGTTACATGCTTACTACCTTTCCATGAATTACACGTCTACATACAGGTTATGTATGCACTGTCATCAGGTGATTCATGTACCGACACTGATTATGTGGTTGATGTTAGTTTGTGCGCCCATTCTGCCGCACTACGTGGGCGCCCAGCTAGTTTTATTAAAAGCTTCTGCTACTCTGCCAAACACCTAAAAATATTTAAAAATTTACAACTATCAGGTTCCAGCTTCCAGCCATCAGCTAGCCTTCAGCTTCCAGCTTTCAGCTAACAGTCACCGGCTAGTTTTGCCAAACATACCTCATATCTGAAAGTTGTAGAGAGTATATGGGTGTACGTTGTGAGAGTTGACTTTTTTTTGGTAACTAATTCAAATTAACATAGTAGTTGTTCTTTTGATTTAGTGGCATAGGGTGATGGTTAATACTTGAGATTTTAAGGTTTTAAGTTTGAAACCTAAATCTAGGTGTTTTTTTTTTCATAGTGATGAGTTTCCTTTTTAACGGTGTTATTGAGCGTGTTAGGCCTGAAGTGCCAAAACTAGTATGAACAGTTGATGACCTATGTCAGAAAAGTTCACCCATGTATTAAGTATTAAGGGTGGTTCCTAATGCTGCTAAAAATCCCAATTAAATTATGAGTTAAATTAAATATATATTCTACCTTTACATCTCAAACCAAGTGCACAGCACCGACTTCAATTTTGTCACGTTGAATTATTTTGCATACATGTTGATATGAAAATGATTTTAAGAAGTATATAACTTTTTTTTATGAAATCTCTTCAATTGACTTATTAAATCAATAGTAAGGATTAATTCTTTCATGATAATATAGTAATTAATAAAAGTTAAATATGTAAAAAAAACTAAAAATTGAAACTGTAGAGTCAACAAGCATTAGCTTTTGTGTTAAACTTAAATCATGTGTAGTCATAAAGCCTCACTTCCAGACATTATGCGTCATGTGGCGTCCAGTCAGAATTATGGTTTTTTTACAAAAAACAGGGTGTGTAGTCATAAAGTCTCACCCAGGGCATTATGCACCACGTGGCGTCCAGTCACTTTTACACTTTTTTTTCTTGTTTTTAATTTTTTTATTAAGAATAATCAAACAATAATAGTTTATTAAATAAATATTACATTAAAATAAAAAAAACTACTCGTTTCCTTCGTCATCTTCATCGTCTTTGCCCTCGTCGTCGTCGTCTTCATCATATTCGCCCTCGTCTTCATCATCTTCATCATCGTCTTCATTGTTGCCCTCGTTTTGATTCTCGTTTTCACCAGGAAAACGCCGATTCATCCAAAGATGTTGGACCAAATCCTCTTTTAGTGCGTTATGTATCTCTTTCGATCGTACGAAATCCGAGTTTCGAGTCTTTGCTCCATACTTGCTGGAGAATGTGGTTGATCTGGGTCCGGTATGAAAGTTGGACGTATTGCTCTTCCCTCGTCCTCGATGATCATGTTATGCATTATGATACACGCATACATAACACATTTCATTGTTTCTAAAGACCATAGACGACAAGGATTTTTAACAAAATGTCATCGTTGTTGAAGAACACCAAAACACCTCTTGATATCCTTTCTCGCAGACTCTTGCACTTTCTTAAAATACTTTCTTTTTTCAGCCAACGGGTCTCTGAATGTTTTCACGATTATCGCATACTCTGGATATATTCCATCACCCAGATAGTACCCATGATGGTAGAAGTTATCGTTAGCCCAAAACGAAGCGACGGGAACGGTCCTAGATATGTAACTCTCCATCACAGGCGACT